>NC_081543.1:3584106-3616975 GCF_901000735.1 Corylus avellana
TGAGGGAAGGTAAGGGGTTGGTGGTGATGGGATTTACCAGCTTTGCAAGGGAGGGGACACTTGAACGAGTTGGACTGAGTTGGCTTGAGTTACCAATACTAAGAACCTGTATTGACTCACCTGAGTCAGGAACGTGAGCTTGAGAAGGAATCCCAGGCGCTGCCAGAGAAGCTTGAGACAGAGCCGGAGAGATCTGGAGGCTTCTAGGAGGAAGCAGCAGCTCCACTCGATTAGCATAAGGAGATTTTGCTTTTAGTTTGGGACCAAAAATTCCAGAATCAGGGGGACGAGGGATAACTGGGCATGCAAAAGAAAGATGCCCAAGCCTTCCACACGCATAGCAAAACTCAGATAGTCTTTCATATTGATAAAAAACTTGAGCTGGTGGCTTAGGAGGACGTTGTAAAATAAAACCCGTAGCCAAAGGTTCATCAAGAGGAATAAGGACCCGGATTCTCAAGAAGCTTTTCCTACAAGGCTTCATATTATCCATATTATCAACTTCAACCAGACCTCCAATACTTTCTGCAATAATCTTAGCATTGGCGACCGTCATTTTATCAAGAGGAAGTCCATGCACCTGTACCCAGATCGCTGCCTTCGAAAAACCAATATCATCAAAAGTTTCATCATTTTCCCAACGCTTCAAAAATAAAGGAGATCCATTGATATTCCAAGGAGAGTTGTTTAGAACCCTAGAAAGATCCTCCAGGTCTTCAAAGGTAAAAACCATTTTGTTATCCTCTTTATCCTCAGTGGTGAGAGACTTCACAAACTGCCAAGCTTGTAAAATGTTCTTTTTTATAGCAGTCTTGGACACAGTTTTAAGGGAAATAATCTTCCCAACTAAGGTGAGAGAGGGGGGGAGAGTCTGGTTAATGGGATGATCACCCAAGATGGGAGCAGAAGGTTCGGAACAGTGGAGAGCATTTGTGTGAGAGATGAGAGCATTTATTTCCAAGTTAACGGAATCCATGGAGAAAAGATCAGATGAAAGAGTAGCAGGAATAGCAGAGACGGAGCAGAATCGAGAAACAAGAGGCAAAGGTCAGGAAGAGGATGAACAGAGTTCAGGAGAGCTCTACGAGAGAGCGGGGAGGGGAGTAACTAAAAATTTACGAATTTTGATGAAGACATATCTAACTTGTAAAACACCAAGATTTGGATTCCAAATTTGGCGTGAGTGCAAACCACTGGAGGAAAATTGAGGACGTTGAGAGCAGAGGTTAGAAGTGTTGGTGCAACGAAATTATGGTGATAGCCTGGTAGGGAGCAGACATAGAAGAGCAACAAAATTGAAATTGGAAAAATGAAAAAAGAAAAAGTATTAAGGAGAAAGCACAAAGAAAAAACAAGGAGGGAAGGGAGGAAAAGAATCATCCCTCCCCTAGAACAATCACTTAAGGCAATCGAAGGCATCACAAGAAAGTAAAAAATCTCTAGAGAGAAACTCAACATTTTTTGAAATCTTTTTTCTTTCATCAGTCAGCCTTGACCAAGCAATTTCTTATGACAATTTTTTTATTTTTTTATTTCATAATGGGACAAGGGTTACATGAGAGATTTTTTTTATTTATTTTTACAATTTTTATTCATTTTATTAATTGTGAAAGCTTCCTATAAGAAACCATGGCCACATTTAAAAAGAAGATTATTCTTTATGGATGGAGCAAAAAAAAAAAAAAAAAAGGAAAGAAAGAAAGAAAGAAAGATGGTAGAATAAATTACTAATAGAAACCATGATCACCGGGGTAAGAACAAAGTAGGAATGCTTTTACTTCTACCGGTGAAAATGGTTTATTTAGCAAAGTTATGCGCACGATTAATTTTGTAAAAAAAACAAATAGGATAAAATTCAGTAACTCACCTACTTTAAAGATCAAAAGATTCTAATTTTCAGTAAAAACGCAACTTCTTATTTTGTTATTGAAATAAAAAACAACCTCAATAGAACCATCCTTGAAAAAAATGATGCTATTGAGACTCTCAGCCGCCACATATCCAATTGCAGGTGATAACTTCATCCTCAAGGCTTAAGGATCAATTGGGGGTCAACATTTGATTACGTACTCTTGGTTTTTAGTCAGCATCTTGAGTGGTTAGTTGTTTTTAGTCAGCATCTTGAGTGGTTAGTTGTTGAATATTCGTAAAAACCAAATACGACTTGAACACATGAAAATTCAAATGTAATAAAAAGTGTATTGAATTTCTCTGACATGGACTGCAATAATTCAGTGTAACTTTCCAGGGTGGAATTATGTGTAATACAATGGATTCTCATAATCTCATCCATCTAGCTTGATTATATATATCTTGTGGACCTTATCAAATCTCAAAATTAGGACTAACCAATTGTATGATTGATTTTGGGATGACAATTCTTATTTGTGAGATCATGTTAAAGTATGAGTACAAAAGGACAGACAACGTTTTCTTTTAAATTGGGTTAAATAAACTTCCTCCAATCTTATTTATAAAAATGTTGTGTTCATTTACATGTGAGATGTACATGCATTTTTAAATAACATATCATAATCACATTTTTTTTTAATAAATTTTATTTCAACTTCGTCTTTGTTATTAAAAATGCATATATATTTCGCATGCAAATCGATACATGACATTTTTATATGAGAGTTTTTATCTGTACAAGACTATATAAATTAATCATAACTAAGGCTCATTAAATTCCAATGTATAATTGGAAGTGTACATCGGGAAGCACCCAAGCATTTCTTGTTCAATGTCGTAATCTGTTGAGGAACCTGAAAAAAAAAAAGGCCTATATCTTCAATCCACAGAACAGAGTAGAAATCCATGAAAACAGAGGAAAATGAACAATCGTAGAGGTCGTAGAGGTCATGTCATTGTGCTCACCTATCCTGCCCAAGGCCACATAAACCCACTCCTCCAGTTTGCCAAACGGTTGGCCTCCAAAGGGCTCAAGGCCACTCTAGCCACCACCCATTACACTGTCAACTCCATTCATTCAACCACAGTAGGCGTCGAGCCCATCTCGGATGGCTACGATGAAGGTGGGTTTAAGCAATCTCCTGGTGTGGAAGCCTACTTGGAGTCGTTTAAATCAGTGGGTTCAAAAACTTTGGCAGAGCTCATATCAAAGTTCAGTGACTCGGCCTCCCCAGTAAACTGTGTCGTTTATGACTCTTTGCTCCCGTGGGCTCTTGATGTGGCTAGGGAATTTGGCATTTATGCAGCAGTATTTTTAACAAATTCTGCTTCTGTGTGCTCCATGTTCTGGCATATCAATCTTGGTCATCTGACTTTGCCTGTGAAGCAAGAAACTGAGCCCCTGTTGTTGCCTGGCCTTCCTGCACTAGCCATTTCTGACATGCCAGGTTTTCTTGCAAATCCTTCAAGTCATTCTGCTTATTTGGCAGTGATCATGGAAAAATTTGGCCGTTTGGAAGAAAATGATTGGGTATTCTGTAACAGTTCTGAAGTGTTGGAAAGTGAGGTAAGTCGAGAGCTTTTATGTTTAACTCAATTACTTAGTATATTTGGTAGTTTCCTGTTATAGAAAATGATAGAGTTTGGTTGTGTGGGTTATGGATTATGGCTGATTTGTAAATGAGGAACGGAAGTTTATTGAATGGCACCCCATTTAGGGTAGGAGTCACCAGCATACAAGGTGTTTGAAAAAGGAACAAAAAGACGAAATGAAAAAGGAAAAGCACAGTTTTTTCATTTTGATATGAGTTCAGAAGATCAAGGAATTTCAAAATAATTTAGAGCTTCTCAATATATTTAGGACAATCCTGGACAATGGACAACTATGCTATATACTTATAAATTATAAATTTGGGTATAGCATGTGCTTTATGTCTTCATTGAAGTCATAAATATAAAAGATAGGAGTTAAATCTATCAAAATTCGACATTTTAGTTTTAATATGTTGAGCAGTAAGTGCAGCATATTTATATATATCTTTCTCATTTTCTTCATTGACTGTTGAAAAGCTAATGAAAGCCATGTGGGGACAATGGCCTTTGGTGATGATCGGTCCACTGGTGCCATCGGCCTACCTAGACCAGCAGATCAGTGGAGACACAAGTTACGGAGCCAATCTTTGGGAGCTTAGCAGTGACCGGTACTTGACATGGCTAGAGACAAAACCACCAAAGTCAGTGATATACGTATCATTTGGAAGCATGGCAGACATCACAGCTAAACAGGCTGAAGAACTTGCATGGGGTTTGATAGAGAGCAACATGCATTTTCTACTCGTTGCAAAGGATTCCAGAGACAAATTATCAATAGAAACAGTTAATTCAGTGGAAGAAAGAGGGTTGGTTGTGTCGTGGTGCAACCAATTAGAGGTGCTAGCACACCCAGCTGTGGGTTGCTTTGTGACACACTGTGGATGGAACTCAACAATGGAGGCCTTGAGCCTAGGGGTGCCAATGGTGGCACTGCCACAGTGGAGTGATCAGCCTACTAACGCTAAGTTTGTGGAGGAGTTGTGGCAGGTGGGAGTAAAGGCTAAGAAGAACAAAGAGGGGATCGTGACCAGGGATGAGCTGGAGCTCTGTATAAGGGAAGTTATGGTAGGAAAAAAAGGTGAAGAGATTATGAAGAATGCAACTAAATGGAGAAGGCTTATAATAGGAGCAGTCAGTTTAGGTGGAAGCTCGGATAAGAACATCCATGATTTTGTGGGCAAGTTGGTAGAAGGAGAGGGGAAGAAAGCTTGATCCTGTGTGGCACTAGATGAACATAATAAACTTGTTTAGATGGTAGTATCTGCTTCAATTGCAGGAGACTTTAGAAAGCTAAACTAAGTAGGGCATAGCAGACACCTTTTTTGGGATATGTTTTGCTCTTTCAATGTTCAATAAGATCTTTAGATTAAACTGAATTAACGATCATTACATGGGTATTGACTGCAATCTTGTCATCTTAGCATTTGATTGACCATTTGGCCCATGCAAGACATCTTATGTAAGTTCAATCTAGAGGATATGTTGATATGGGAAAGATGTACATGTGATAAAACGTTGACGTTCAACGTTTTATAAGTCTTACATTACAGGATGACTAATCTTATAAACTCAAAAAACCCAATGACCAATTTTATCACTTTTTAGAACGTAATGAGTGTTTTGATAAACACGAAAGCCACAAAGACCATTTTTGGATTCAACCCTCATTTTTCAGTAGATGTGGAGGTGGATTCAACTTGTCAATGCAAAACGGATGCCAACTTAACATTTCTATCTATGTGTAAAGAGTTCAAGAGTATCATTACCAGTGGATTTTACTGCGGTGATTTGGTTTTGTATTGCCTATATTATATCGCCTAACAGATCCAACATAATTTAAAAGGCTTTGTTTTCTCAGTAAATGTAGAGGCCACTTTGAGCCTGTTGTGGCAAGAAATGGTGACTTGACATCAATGTTCCATAAAGAATTTAAGTATGCTTTTAGCAAAATGGTTTCTTGAGGCGAAACTTTTAAGTTGTTGTGGCGGCTTTTGTCACCTTAACCAGTCTCAAAAATAATTTCGGAGGCCCAAACTTTGAAATTTCATCACAAAACATCCTACTATGTACTAGTTCTCAGCAAGAACTCTAAGCTACATAAACAATTTGTGTCCAGAACAATGACTTCAAGGCGCCTATGATACATTTTACAAACCTCTTAACCAAATGATGTAACGGTGAGATTGGAAAAAAAACTATAAATGTATTTTCTTTCTTGAGGCAAAGAGAAAGAGTATTTTAAGGGAACTGCCACACTTCTTTTATCTTGTTACGACTTCTGGATATGAGCACAGATACAGATGATTTTTGAAGAAGATATATGGAAGCAAATAAAGAGCGAGCCCTGAAAACTCTACTTCTGGAAAGTATTCAGCAAGTTCACATTTTACAGGCATTCTTGTCATTACATGCTTCACCCTGTAATGAAAACAGAAACCCAAACATGAATCAGCACTAGATACCTCAAATATATAATTATTGTCTTTATTGAGGAGAACTAGGTGCAAGAGAAACTGCTTCAGCTAGAATTGCCATTTCTGTACCAGTTAATGTTCATGATCTATATGTGTCACTAAAAATTAACTTCTACGTCAGATATACTTCTGTTCATCCCAATTTAGTGGAACTTAACCTTTTTGCTATCTCAAAATCGTTTAGTAAAACATAGTTTTGGAATATAAGGAGGATTAGGGAGACGGGATATAGTTCATTTCCTTGAGTTTCATGCACATTATACAATTGAATTTGAAAAGGATCTGATGCAAGCCTCTTGTAAGAAAGAAAGGGGAGAGAGAGGGAATCACATCAACTTGTAAGTTTGCAAGGGATATTAAGAGAAAAGGCTTAGTAGCTTTCTTTATCAGCCGTAGTTGAAAAAATAAGTCTATTTTCTTGCTTTAAAAATTCAGGTCCTCTTGTCTTTAGGAGATTCTGTTACATTACTGTATGAAATCCACCATGATTTGTATGTATGTCAGCTAATCAGCATAAGTTTTTATCATCTAGGAGAAACAGGTGATATGAAGTTAATCTCGCTCGCTTTATATTCTATTGTCACGTATGCAAGATTCAGTAAAATGTCTTGATGCATTCAGGTAAGGTAATCCATGCATATGTAGTATTCTAACCTTGTTCTTCTTTCGTGCCTCCAAAATCTCCTCTAAAGGTGGTCGACCTGGACAAAACAAACAGGCTATAAGTTTGCATCACATATTTATAAGTACTAATTAATTGAGCAGAGCAGATGTTAGCCATCAACGTTGTTAGGTTTAAAAACAAGTAGTAATCCTTGAATCATGAGCTTCCTCTAAAGTATGTAGCAGGCTGGTAGTTTGAGTTTGAAAATGCACATAAAGAGAAGTTAAAAAAAGGGCAAAGGGATTTTTTCATGGTACAAAAACAACCAGGGATAGAGTTTACAGTCCATGGATGATGCAAAGGTTTTAAAGAGGTAAAACTGTAAAATAGTCACTGATTTGGATGTGTGGATCATAAGGCTGGCATGGCCTGTTATCATGATCCAGGAAACAGAGGTAGAAGAGGGAAGATCAGCCATAGCATCACTTTCAGTCATTGAAGCAAAGAAGATATGAAAAAAACTGAGAAGTTATCACACAAAATCTTTTTGCAATATGAATTTACCTGTGATTGGAAGACGATATTTAGCCCAAACACCGTATATGCCATCAGCAATTTTTGCAATCTGTTAAATGCATGCTATTGTATTAAGTACAAATACAGATAAAAGGAATAGGGAGCTTTATCCAAAATACTGTGCCTACAGGATGTTGAATTTCGATTGAACTATAGGAAACATAAGGAAAGAGCAAAGAAACTTACAGGTTCATATTTGGTAATGGCATAAACCCATCCAAGACCAACTTGTTCATAGAGTCTTCTAAATGCCTGCAGAAGTTGTTATTTGCAAGAGCTTTTATTTTTTGCTTGGTTGAAATGTAAATTAGATAAAGAAAACGGTGACAGCTTAAAGTAATGTCTGATTAGACTAATTAATTTTAAATGGGTCTCATATCATTGACATTTACTATTGACAAAGCTGTTTACATCATTACAAATGAGACAGATGAGGAAATCGGTTTAGTGAGAATCAAGGTGTTCACATGTTGATTTAGTTCAATAGTTCTCATGTCTGATGGAGGCACTGACCACTTGCCTATAAGAGGGCCTCAGTACACTCCCTGAGCATGCAATGGTGGAAATCATGGTAGTAATCAGTGGTATACTGGTATTTAACAGTTTCACAACCTTAAGCTGCACTTATTCCTCCTCTAGAGTATAGATATTCAAACAAGGAATGATTGTCTATAAAACATTTTTGACTCAAAAGTTTTATGATCTTGAACTTTATACTAATTGAATCTAGTCATGGGGTAGTTATTTAAAGCTCCTACACCTATTGATGGTGCATGTTTTCTTTTCAATATTTTTCATATAACTTCCTTTAACTTCTAAAATTAGATTTTTCCATTGCTTTGACTACTGAAACACAAATTGGTACACATGCATGCTTACACGTACACAAGCAAAGAAAAATACAAGATAGTGAAGCAATACTAGATTGAAATTTGGAAAGAAAGGAAAACATATAATGAGAGAGCACGCACAGTAAATATACAACTACAGAAAAAAGAAAAAGGTAGGAAATGGGGCGTACTTCAACATCAGTGACTACAGTTCCATCAGAGAGGACTGCGTGAATCCTTCCCATAACCTAAACAACAAACAGAACTTCATCACTGCATTGTAATAAATCTGACAAAGAGATGCTCTAAAATCTACATTTTTACATGCTTCAAGGTTATCGTTTTACTTTCTTAATGCCCAAACCAAAGAGCTATCTGGGTCTTGCTGAATTTCTTCAGGAAATATTCGTATGATCCATAAAAACCAGAAAAAAGTCCTGTTACTGTCTCTAATATACTTCATTTTCTACTTATTATCTTACAGCTCCTACCAAGAAATTCAGTCCACTACAAATTTCAGCACTATTGGGAACATACAGTTCTGTAGTCCAGGCCTTGATTCTCCTCTGGAGAATACTCATCTGAGCTAATGTCAACAAACTTGATCGTACCATATTGCTTATTCCTCTCTCTGAGCATGTTAACCTGACATTATAATAAAGTTAAGCACATCAAAAATTTAAAATCACCAACTTCATAAATTTAAAACACAAACACACAAATTAACCAACATGACACTTATAAGCTAAAATGAAATGCAAGAACAGGTTCTTCAAGGCAGACCTCACGCATGCAAAGCGGGCAGTCCCCATCATAGAGCATTTTAATCTTCCAATTCTGAGGTGATTGTTCTTCATCTTCTTCTTTCTTGGGTGTTACAGGATCAGCAGTTGCCTCACTTATAGCACGAACTGGGTATCTAAGCCCTGCACCAAACAAAACTTTCTTCAATTTTTTCTGTCGCTGATCAAATTATCGAATAAAAACATTAACTTAAATTCGGTTGCACCCAAAGTTGGTTCCTTTCAGACAATGAATCAAAAACATGGAACACTATGAAAAAAAAAAAGTAACGCAAAACTTAATTTCCAAATTCCAATGAGAATCACTTAATGTTTTTGCACAAACAAGCAAGAAAATTAAGCTTGGAAGATCAAAAATGAGAATATTGATAGAGACTTACCGGGTTGGTATATGGGAAAGGATGTGAATCTATGGGGAGGATGTGAAGGAGGTCCATGGAATTTGAGTTTGAGATGGTGAGGAATTGAAAGGACAGATGGGTTCCTCTGTCTTCCTCCAATGTTACATGCTGCAGCAAAAGCTCCTCTTGATGCCATTGTTTCTTTTTGTGTCAAGTTTTCTGTTTCCCGGAATGACTGGTTCGTTTTTATAACTGCTTTCCCAAACGTGGCTGCGCGGGCTTCACTCAAAATATAAGAATACTTGTCCTCCACTGCGTCCTTTCCTTTGAAATAATTGTAAATTCACCTAAAAATAAAATGTTAGTAAATCCTTTAATTAAATGTAATGTAATTTGCAATTTTATTATAAGTAGGGGTGTCAAAAATTACCGGGGAACCGGAACCGGAACCGGAAAACCGGGAAACCGGGAAACCGGAAACCGGGAAACCGGGGTCCCGGTTCCGGTTCCGGTTTGAAAAATCTAAAAACCGGGTACCCCGGTTCCGGTTCCGGTTTTTGGTACCCGGTTTTTACCGGGAATACCGGAACCGGGTTTCCATTTTATTTAATAATATTTATATATTATTATATTTATATATTAATATATATATTATATATATTAATATTTTTTACACTTAGGTTTAGGTTTAGGGTATTTTAAAAAATTAAATTTTTATTTCTAAGGCCCAAATAGGCAAAAATAATGATTTTTTAGGATTTTTGGACTTTTTAAGGTTTATTTTTTAATTATTTGGAACAATCACAACAAAGCCCCTTTAATTTAGACAAAGAAACTAATAGATTTTTTTAAAAATGGGCCAACTTATGAAAAAAAAATTGGCTTATTTTAGGCCCAATACCTAAAATAAGCCCAAAAATCAATTTTTTAAAAAAACCGGTTACCGGACCGGGTAATACCGGAACCGGCCGGTAACCGGGGTCCCGGTTCCGGTTCCGGTTTCTCAAAATTGAGAACCGGGGTACCCCGGTTCCGGTTCCGGTTTTAGGCCAAAAACCGGGAAACCGGACCGGGTTGACACCCCTAATTATAAGTAAAGTCACCTATTAATCTTTGTCATGTAATTCAATATTCAATGGGAAGAGAAAGGTGTTGGAACAAGCTATTCATATTCTTTAAGGCATAAAGAGTAATATTGAAATACTAGTATAAATGGCTGACTACTGGCTCATTGAGCGTAATTAAGTTTATGTGGGGTTCGGTGGAGATGATTAGATTGTAGGTTGCGGGGGCAATGCCCCCGCGCTACGGTACAAAGTATTTTGGAGTTTTTTAAAATACGTTCATACAATTAGGATTTTTCTATAAATATATATGTCCGTACAATGTGCATACATTTACTCTCCTGTAGACGTAGGCACATTATCGAATCATGTAAATCTGTATCTCAATTTTTCTTTCTCTTTTTTTTTTTTTTTCGATTCAATATTATCCGTCATTGTTGTGTACAATAACAACAAAATATATGCTCAAAATATGAGTAGTGTTACTAAGAGGATTAGAGTATTTTTTGAGTCATTTTAAATGTGATGTGACTTTTAAAATCACTCATAGATCAAAATTCAATAATAATCATCTCAAATTCAATGATGATTTTTAAAAAACACAGCACATTTGGGAAGATTGTATAAATTGATTTTAATTTAATTCTCTTAATTAAATTGATTAATTTTTTTTTAATTTTAATATGTTAATTTTGTGTTAAATTCATGTAAAATTTAATGTCAATGAAATTATAAGCTCTTCTTACAATAGACCATAATAATATTACAAACAAAATGATGAAAAGTCTCAAAGGGATAATTCAATTGGCTGAGAGACCACGTCTAATAAAATAGAGATCACTAGTTTAAATCATCTTACTATTATGTAGATATGCCAAAAAATAACAATGATGCAAAATAAAGGGGTACCACAGCAAAAGCCACTATTTCATTTTCCACCCCCACACTCTTCTTCTTCTTTTTTTTTTTTTTTTTTTTTTTTTTTTTTTTTTTTTTTTTTTTTAATGTTTTTCGTCTGAGAACCTCAAGATTGAGAAACGAGAGCATTTGGGACTCCCTTAGCAGCTTCTCTACTTCATTCACCGATCTCGCTCTCTGTGAGCTCAGGGGTTTCACCGGAAATGGCGTTCTTGCTTAACAAAACCGGCGTCGTTTCTCATTTCCGATCTCATATTTCCCAGGTACGCGCACTACCGCTCTTCTCTACTCGATTCCCCTGGCTTCGACGTCCTTTTCTTTCGATTTCTTATGTGTTTCTTTCTCCGATTTGTGCTCTGCTCTGCTAAAGCAGAAGACGGAGGACGCGCTCTCTCTCGCGCGCCGCGCGTACCACATCGAACCCGGGCCTCGCGAGAAAGCCGTGAGTCTCTCTCTGTCTTCTATTTTCGCTCAAATTGCTCTCCGTGTGTGTGGGTGGGATAGATATCTATTAGGGTTTGTAGATATGTCCATGAAATAGATATACGTTGATATTCTTTTATTGCTTTGCAATGACTTGAGTATCGTTGATAAAACGCGCGTTTAATAATGTCGTAACCTAAGATTTGATCAAGTTAGTGGGAAAAACAGCTCAAAATTCTTAAATTTTTCTTCTCGAGAATTTGCATATGGTAGTGTTCTCTGAGCTCATATTGATAAAATTAACGTGCACTGAGATTGGGCGCGTTTCATAAACTTGTTTTGAGGGTAACTTTTAAGTATCCTTTTGTGAATCACACTAACTTTTGAGCTTTTGGTAATTGAATTGATAAACGATTTCTTTCGCTCGCTTGTAAGTTCCTTGTAAGTTCTGTTTTACTAATCTGGTCTTTTTTGCAGCTCTTGGAAAAGGACCCAGTCTTGAAGCGATTCAAATCGCATAAAAAGAGTGTGTGGCGGCTTAAAAGAGTTGCTGATGTTGCCACTATTGTTGTTGTCGCAGGTACTACATTGTAACTACTATAAGTCGAAGAAAATGGTCTATGACTATTCTAGCATGCAATTTCTCTTATATACTTTGTGTTCTTGGGGGTGCCTACACCTTTAATGATATTTCGATTACTTGTGTTAAAAAATAAAAGAAGAGTATTCTAGTATGCAATTGCTCTATGAAAATTTACGTAGCATTGACACCTTCTAAAGGGTTTGATCACAACACTCCTTTACATGCTTGGACATGCATTGATGAAACCCATATGAATTGCTAGAGTTAATCCAGTATGCAATTGATGAAACTCGATTCTGAATCATTATTCTTGCCTGTGATGTCCGTGCATGTGATGTTTATAATCTTTAGATTGATGAACTTTTCTGGTATGCTGCCTAAAGGGCTAAAACTTCTATTAACTCTTTATGAAGAAACCATTGTAAACTTGATGTTGTACCATTTTTTTATTTTATTGGAGTGTGAAAATCAATTTTGCCCTCCAAAAGCAGCCATCTAGGAGTTTGTTAACCCAGAGAGAAAAAGTGATTCTGACAAAAAAAATTTCTAAAATTGCTGAAAGTAAAAGCAAGGAGACTGATGCTGTTATGAAAAACATTTTTGGCCTGCCATGTTTGCTTATGCAGGAAGCAAAAATGGTTTAAAGGATTTTGTTGGACTGACCAACATGTCCCATAATTTGCACCTAATCCCACCCCATGCCCTTATAAAAACACCATCATCCCTCACTTATCAAAAGAAAGAAAGGAAAAAAACACCATCATCCCTCAATCCATCAGCTATCATCCTTTCAGCTTGTCTCCCAAGCCAATATCCACACCGTCAGCTCCACCAGATCACCGTCCATTGCCGTCTGACCAGCTCATCTCTCCAGCTAAACAATTCCATCAGCTCTATAGATTTTGATAATTTCTCTGATACTATCCTTTCTGTCTTTTGTCTTTTTGATAGTTGTCTTGCATTGTTATGCTACCCCCGTTAAATGAAATTGCAATAAGAAATAAAAGTTAAAGAGAAGAAGCGCATTGCCACATCTTTAAGTAAATGTGGATGAAGAAGTAGGAAGTTAAAGAAGCTCACAGTTTTTGTAGGAGTACAAGAAGTTGAAGGCTTTGTGACCATTGACTGTGGGATCCATTGGTCTTTTGCTTTGTAGCTTGTTAAGAAGATAGGTGGGAAGGAGTGGGGGGAGGAACATGGGTGAATGATACGACGCCAGTGTGTGGGAAAGATGTTTGCTGAAATGGCTGATAGAGGCCGACCAAATTCCCATAAGATTCACAAACAGAAAATATTGTTTACGGGGACTGTTTGTATTACTGTTTATGCGTACTGTTCACAAACACTGTTCATATATTTTTATTATACATCAATTTTGGGTATCCTAGGTTCTGTCCTACATCAGTTTGGTGTCAGAGCTTATGTCCTTCATCATATTTCACTTGCAGCACTTTTTCCATCGGCAATAATTATCATAGCAGATTTTAATGACAACATTTATCCCACAGCTGCACCAAACTGACCTTTATTGTTTTGGTGGGAAAGCTTGACGTATGTCGGATCATATTTGTCTTATTGGGTAACATAGAGCAAGTAGCTTGATAGAACTTAATTTTTTTTGAGTTCAAGTGGTATCTATATTTGAAAACTATGGGAAATGGTTCAGTATTTTTATGTATTTTTTGTGTGAAGTGTCTCATCTCAAGTGAGTGAGCCTTGCTGATTTGCGGTATTTTTTTTGTCAATAAAGAGACAAAAAAAGGAAGAAGGAACTTTAGGCATCTTGTAGGAGGGAATCTGCTTCCATCATCTTTTTCATTTTGTGACCAGAATGATGGATCTTCTTCTAGGGACCTCTTAAGCTTGGAAAGTATAATCCCCTGAAGGATGAGTGATGGGCGGCATGGTATATTGGGAAGCCTGTCCAAGTCTTCGCTAAAACTTGGGATTTTTATTTTGTTGAATTTTTTTCTTTTTTTTTAGTGGTTGCATAGAGTACCGTACTCGCATTTGTTCACGCACACCCATCTGAACACCATATATGCCTGTTAATTAACTGATAAACTGGTTATGGAGTCTGTTGTGTGGCAGTTATGGCACAAACAACTTGACCTTTCTGTCTAGGAAATTGGTTGTGCCAATATGGCAACCAACTAGACCTCATCATGGGACTGAACTTTATTTTTCTTGGCTTCTCTAGCTTTTTAACTGTTGGCATTGCGCATGGCCATGTAATCTGCTTGGTTGTAGGTTATTTCTTCTGTCACTTATTATCTTTCTTATGGCATTGCCTTTTCTTCAATGTGAACCACATCATTCTCTGCATACCGAATAGTTTGATAGGGGAGTTATTTGTACATTGCTCAACGAATGGACTGCCTTTTTATTTGTGATTTTGAATCAATATCGGTTGTTTTCAGATTAACAATTCTTTTTTTTGATAATGAGAAAAAGCTATCTGCATATATTAATCGTGTCGCAAGGAATTACAGTCTTGTTTTACTTGTTTCTCTTTCAAAGCTTTCGGACGTGTTTATGATGTGTGTATTTTTCAGGTTGCTGCTACGAAATATATGTTAAAGCAGTAATGAGAGAAGAAGCTCGCAAACAAGCAAAGGCTGAAGGTGGAAGTGCATAATGAAGTGTAATAACTCTGCCGCACTTATTTTCCCAAAAAAAAAAAAGGAATAAGAAAAGGAATGTAAAGTTGTTTGGCCATGTTGTTGTTAGACCTTCTGGTTTTTTTGTTGGTTAGACCTTCTGGCTTTTTGAGGGTTTAAATAAGCAGTAAAAACGTGGTATGAAATGTTTGAACTCAACCTTCTGCTATTGGGTTTTATTTTATTAAACGTAGAAGAGTCATTTTATTGTATTTTAGAAGAGTAAAATTGTTCAAAAAATTAAAATAACAATTTTATTCCTCTATAAAAACACTAACTAGATACTTTCCATTTTAAATGAAATGAAGAGGATCTTATTTTGGGATAAATATGTTGGCATGTCATTTAAAAAAATTTAAATAATGTGGCATTATTTAAAACGTTAAAAACTGACCATGAAATTGTTTATCTTCCTTTGTGACAGATTGATCTTGAGAAGCTTAGAGAAATTTGGACCTTGGAATTTCTTCTTTTTCAATTGCACAAAGTCAAATTATTCTACCTTATTTTTACAATATTGGTTATTAGAAGAGCTCAAGCTCATTATACCAAACGAGAATGAGCACTAAAGCGATTCAGATTTTATAAACAAATGTTTTAAAGCAAAACCAAAAGAAAGAGAAGGTGGACCAAGCTCATAACTTTACATCAATCTTTTCTTGCATGTTGTGCTTGTGCTGCTAGTGCTATCGGATTATCTCCAATACAATTCCCATAGGTGTGCCAGGTTCTAGTTTTCTTTTGGTAGTGGATGACATTACTAATTTATTCAGTAATAAAATAATTTGAAAACAAATAGAAAGTAAGGTGGACATGAATTTTTCAAACTTTTTGTCCATCCCATCAAAGAAAAGAGTGTCCCAAGCGTCTCGAAAACTTTATTTTAAAATGATGCGTTACTATCACATAATCAAATTTTTGAAAAACCTAACATTTCTTGCAAACGAAGAGATATCAAAAAATGCAGGAAGATGATTGAACCAAAATCAAGATCTAAGAACTTTGTGGACCGTTCAAAATAATTTTGTTTTTTCTTTTTAAAAAAGGAGGAGCTGATAGATATTGGCGGTGATAGGCCAAAGTAGCCATGCAGAGAGAAAAGAAATGGTGTTTCTTTTTGGCATGGTGTAAGATAAACAGTAATAGGTGCTCTCTGCCCACCCACCAACACAAGACCATCCATCTCTTTGTCTCCTTGAATTATTTCATTGTGGGGCAAGTGAGTGAGCCAGTTTCTTCACTCCAGCTTTTTCAGCTCACAAACTCACAACTGGGATTCTTCACTAGCAAAATTTTCATCCACACCCAATAAAAAAAAAAAAAAAAATAATAAAAAATAGGACCCATAAAAGATAACATAAAGAAAGAGAAACCAGTCACCATCAATTCTTTAACAATGCCCCTTGCATACAACCATGGCATTTTGAAGCTCAATTTTAACAAAGGGGGAGGTTTATCATGTAGACCAAATCAAAGAAATAAATGTCTTCTTTAGAGAAACAGAAAAGGCCTAAGATTAAGAGAGGTGGCGGGTTCTTTTTTTAAACTTGAAGGAGGGAGATGATTGAGGTGGAGCTGAGCTGTGTACATGGTGCATGCACCCACCATTTCTGTCTCCTCTATCTTTATAATATAATTATTAATTATGAAATTAATTCTTACCTCATCATCACTGGCCGGACCCAGAACGCAACATTAACCTGCCTCAATCACCCAAAACCCAAATTTCATACACCAATTTTCTACGTCTCCACCGCATCAAAAGTGCGTGTAAGGCACAACAGATCCGATTTTTTTTTTTTTTTTTAATAATAGAATTTTCTTTTAATTTCATGTAATTTAATCTATTATTAAACCGATATATATATATATATATATATATATAATATTTGATTCTCACACACAACTCTTCTAACTCAATTTAAAGAAAGAAAAAAAATTATATTGTAATTCATCTTTCAAATTAAATTATTGTATCTAAAAACTTGAAAGTAACGCTCTTTTTTTCTCCTTTTTTTTTTTTTAAAAAAAAAAAAAATTTCTAAAGGGAAAGTTAGTGACTTGTCCAATAATAAAAATGCATTTTCAATTTTGTATTTAAAGGATCATGATAGAGACCTTACTAAGAATTTTATGAGCCTCTTTAACATTATGAGCCTCTTCAAATTTTATGGTCTAATATTTTATAGAAAGTTTATTGATAAAATCATATATGCATGTGGAGTATTATTGAGACTCGAGGAAAATTTACTTGGGGTCTATTTGGGATTACGTTTGAGAGGCTTAAAACTGCATTTAACACTTAAAAACTCCGTTTAAAGAAAAAAGTATTTGTTTAGTAAGAAAAATTAAAAACGATTTTAAGAGTCAAAAAAGCCTAAAAATGGACAAAATACATTTTTGGCAAAAGCTTAAAAATGAAGTTTTTGCCGAAAAACGTTTTTTAACTTAAAAGTTCTGTTTTTCAAACGCAATTCTAAATATGTTCTTAAAAAGATTTTGACATACCGTTTAATCTATAAATTTATTCTGTAAGATTATAATAATAATTATTTAATTCTTACAACATGATGAATATGTTTCTACTTCAATATAAATTTATTAATCTTATAAATGTCCATAAATAATATCCATTTGTACGTTAAGGATTCTGCCTAGATGATCATGCACGCGCTCTCTCAGGGGAGTGGTATAAAACTCCGACCACGAAAAAACCGCGATATGTTGGAATCTGTGTACAGTGTACTAAATACTTCAACTTAACTCTTGTGGCCACATGAAAGCACAAATTCAAATGCCTGTCACATAGTCTGTACGATAGACACGTGTCAACATTGAGGGTAGAACTGTCATTAGGAAAGTTAGGTGCCAGCCAAAGTCATTATCATATAGATCCAATTTACAATAGGGGCCCTGGTATGCACAGTAGGCGATTTCTATATGCCTAAAGTCTTAAAAAAGACCCATTGCTAGCAGCTTGGTTGGTTTCTCTGACAATATCTGAGCTGTAAATCTCAGACCTGGAATTTGAAAGAGACACAGATAAAGTTTGAAGGAGGAGGAAAAGTCTTCAAACTAGGAAAAGTGTCTTGAATTGTTGATTTTGTTGCTGTGGGATTTTAGAGATTTTTCTGGGTGTGGGAGATTTGTTGGGATGGCAACATTTGCAGGGACTACCCAGAAGTGCAAGGCATGTGAGAAGACGGTGTACTTGGTTGAACAGCTCACTGCTGACAACAAGGTCTTCCACAAGGCCTGCTTCAGATGCCACCACTGCAGGCAAATTCAGGTACCACAACACCCTCCCCAAAAAAAAAAAAAAAAAAATGACTTTTTTAATGGAGGGACACATGGGCACACTTCTTTGACATTGAGGTTGATGTTTTGTGGTGTTCTTTGGCTTCTTTTTTATGATCATATATGTACCCACTTCTTTGTTTTGTCATTTTTGTACTTTATTATGGATCCTTTTATCTGGGTTTTGTTTAAAGATTATGGTCATGAGCTTATATGGATTACTTGGAAATAAAGATTGTGTTGATGGATTGTGATACTGTGTTTGGTTCATGCTTCATGACGATCATTGTGCTGATTATGAATGTTGATGATGATCCCTTTAACAAAATTGACTTTCGTTTAAGTTCATTTTTACCTTATTCATGATTTTGCTTGTTAAGAAGCTGACTAGGTCTACTTATCAAAAGAAGCTGACTAGGTCTGTGTTGCATGAATGAGTTTAATTGGGCTATATTTTGATGTAGAAGGTGGGATCAAATTGGATTTATGAAATCAGGGAAATGTAAGAATAATCCTTAGAATTATAAGCGGTAATATATATTTGAATTTACTTCTTCGAAAATTGGAATGTAATTTCAGAATTATGTCAAAATCTAGAGAACTTAGTCAGAATATTAAGCAGAAAGGCCCCAGGAAATCATGCTTCAATATTTGGAATAGCATTGTCGATTTGAATAATATGTGTTGTTTTCATGTAGAGAGAAGCAGACATGAATGGGTATAAATAATCTGTGATTTAACCAAATTAATCTGCACTTCCACAGTAACTGAAATTGCAGACAAAACAATTGAAATAGAGAGTAAACTCACTGTCAAACTGTTGCTGGATTTATCTGTTGTATCAACGCAGTTTAGATGTGAAGTCAAACCCTAATGGGGGTATATAAAGTTGTTCAAGCATTAATTTGATTTTGAGACTTAAGTTCTACATCTTGAAGTGCTTGAATCTTGGGGCCAATTATTGGCTTGTTACAGCAAATTAATTGAAATTCAAATTAGGGATTTCCTCCTCAATTGAGATAAGTGTGAGATCTCTTCTAACTAGTCACCGGATAATTCATTAGGCCATGCAATAACTTTATCCTTTCCATCTTTTTGCGCTTTCTAACTTCTAGAATTATACAATCATTACATGAGTCCCACCTCTGTCTTCTCCGGGCTCTTTTTCTTTTTCATCCAGCCAAGGTAAATTGTTTTTGTTTCACATTTTTCTACAATGGGACGACTAGTAGGGGATTTTATATCTAATCTTAGATTTAGTTTTCTATTAACCTGTTCACCTCATCATGTTGGCCATCACATGATATGTGTTTCACTGACTGGTTGCAACACACGCTTATTTACTTCTTTTTTTTTTTCTGTTTATATTCGTTGTTTATTGTTAATTATGTAGTATTCTTAGCAAAATTCTGGTCCATACTGTTTCTTAAAAGGTCTTAAAGTACTTAGAAAACATGTTTTTTCCGCTTCTACTTTATCCTCACATCTCATTTTCTTCAATATTGTTGCAGCTGAGTAATTATTCCTCCTTTGAGGGTGTTTTATATTGCAAGCCTCACTTTGATCAACTGTTTAAGATGACTGGCAGCTTGGATAAAAGTTTTGAAGGTGATTGGCTGCTATTGAGTTGTTTTCAGGCATATTCACCTCTGCTTGTATCAGCTTAACAAGCTTGTTCATTTTTTCTTTTTCTTTTTCTCTTCTTTAGGTACTCCAAAAACTGTTAGAGCTGACAGATCTGCCAATCAGGTACCTAAAGCCACAATGTCAGATCTGACAGATTTGCTAGTTTTTCTTTTGTAGTGATAGAAATTCCAGCTATGACTTAAACGAAATGTTCCATATAAACGATATTGAAGACCTTAATAGTTACTTAAGTTGTCTTATATTGGGAGTGGAATTGTGCAGGTCCAGACCAACAGCAAAGTTTCAAGTTTGTTTGGTGGAACTAAAGAAAAGTGTGTTGCTTGTAATAAAACTGTTTACCCAATTGAAAAGGTAAATCTTAGCAATTCAACATCCAATTATGAGCTCTGCATAAGGTGAATTTTTTTTAATGTCATTATTGGTGTCTACTCGAGCACTAAAGTTTATTCTCCTCAATTCAAATTCCTTGCATGCTCTCATTTGACTATTACATTATGGCCTTCAAATATGTACAGAGATCCATTATCACTCACTTTTTAAGTAGTCCAATGAATTTTTTTTTTAAGTTTTTGCTCAAGAGTTACTTTAAGAAGTATCACATTTGGGCATCTGCTGCTCTCTAACTAGAGCCCCAGAAACTGTTAGGCCATGGTCAACCACCAAGTCAGCTCAAACAAAAACCAAATATAAATAAAATCTGTTGACACCAGCTACAGAAAGGTCCAAGGGAGTAAACTCGACACTTTTGCAGGTCTTGTAAGGTCATATTTGTATAGTGTGAGCGGAAAGAAGATTATAGTGAAGAAAAGAAGACCATAAAAAAGCCTGTTTAGAAAATTAGAACTTGAACAAAGTGTGAAATGCCTATGTATAAGCAGCTTATTTGGTGTTTGCTACGCAATATTTTCACAAACTGACATCTATGCATCACTATGCTTCATTGAAGTTAATGGGAACTTGATTTCAAAGCAATACCTTATTGCAATTAAGTCTCGATAATTTACCCTTCATTTTGCAAAGTCTTGTCATTCACTTATGGTTGTCATTATATTAAAATAAAAAAAGAATTAAAGAAGAAAAGAGAGGAGGTAATTTGTTGTAGTCATTATCTCAATGCATTTTTCTAGTCTGGAAACAAGCTTATGACTACATGCCACTTCCCTGGATCAGCTAGCAGTTATTACAATGTCAGATCAATGGCATTGGCATTAGATAGATGGAGGTTTCGAGAAAATTGTGAAATGTGAGAATCCATAATAGTTACATTTACATGTGGAGAACCTGTACGAATTGTACATCAATCACAACCCCTGATTGCTGGAGATAAAATATTACAACAATCTGGGAAAATCACAGCTCAAAACAAATTGCACAGATTTGCTGTATGATGAATAAAAATTCAAGCACATTCAAAGTTTTAAGTTGGTACGTCTCTTTTAAATTTCTCCCTCTATTGATCAATAAGCGAAATCCATTAGTGAATCACTGCCCAAAACCATTAATACATAATTTCCAACATGAAAAGATAAAACTGATGGAAAACAAATCCACCTCACATAAGTGTGTGCATGTTGTATTGTGTTTTGTGTGTGTATCTGTGAGAGTGAGAGAGAGAGAGAGAGAGAGAGAGATGGTGTAATACCTTGACTGCTGGTTTTTTCAGGTCACAGTTGATGGCGCATCATACCATAAGGCTTGTTTCAGGTGCACTCATGGAGGCTGCGTGATCAGCCCATCAAACTATGTAGCCCATGAGCAACGTCTTTATTGTAAGCACCACCACACCCAACTATTCAAGGCGAAGGGTAACTTCAGCCAACTTGACAGGCATGAAGAAGTTAAGGTGGCAGAAGAAGTTAAGGTGGTAGAAGAAGTTAAGGTGGTAGCTGAGGAAGCAGCAGCGGAATAATGGTATGAAAATTTCATAGTATTACATGATATTGCTCAGATGGTAGGTTTCTAAACAAGACTTGGGATGCAACTGTCATAGTATACACCAAGAGTTTTTGGAATTCCGTTTCTTTGATATATATATATATATATATATGTGTATTTAATACGCGAATCCGGTATAATCATTGGTAGACGAGTCAGTATGTTGCTGATATTTTTGAGTGTGAGCTTTGAATGGACAATGTGTAGAGAGTTGGTGTTTAATTCCTTTAATAAACTATGTGGCGAGCCCCAGTTTTCAACTTTGTCATCTTTGATCTGAAGCTTGATGTGGTTTCATATTCTATGGCTATTGGCTAGAGTGTCTCTGCTCATTAATATCAAGTACATTTTTGTGTGTCATCTTTGGCACTGCTCTTCAAAGGCCCTTTAGATTTCTCAGTTACTCTATTATGGCCTTTTATTATAGATAAATACTACACACACTCTCGCTCCCACACTCTAAGTGCATACTCTATGACGTGGCACTAAAAATCACCATTAAATTTTGAACTAATCATTATATTCAATAATAATCAATCCAAATTCTAATAGTAATTTTTAGTGCTACATTAGAGAATATGGGAGTGGAAATGTGTGTATCGTTTCTCTTTATTTTATGTTCTGCTCAAGTGATTTTGTTGAATTCCAAAATTCTGATGCTTGGACAAAGTCGATGTTTGGCAGGTTGATATATTTATATGTATAGATTGTGTTAAATGGGTTTTTGGTGGAATTTTACAGATAGATCTCCTCACATGGGAGGGGATGATAATCCTGTTGGGCCTATGAGATTTTTCAGGTGTTTGTCGACTGAGTGTATGCTAAATGTTATGATCATCTGACGGGCATGCTGGATGAACCCAATTCGTCTGCCACGATTCATGAAACCAGAACATGTCATCAAGTAATCTTCTTATGTTGCAATCGAAGGGACCCGTGACAAAGTTGAAAGCCAGTCACTAGAGACTCGAATTTTGAAGATTAATTTAGGAAAGATAAATGTTTTTTTGCATTCTGGCATTCACCTCGCGTACTCCATCCATCCTTAACTTGGTGGATATATACGCTAGATAAACATCAAAACGCAAAGAATCATCTCTTGGAAAGCTCCAAAAGCAAAGCGGAATATCATCCATGATTGGTTAAATGAAGATTGGTTAAATGAAAATTACTACAACTCTTACTAAAATTTTCTTACTAATGGTGGTAAAAAAAAAATTTTGTAACAAAAATTAATGGTTGATGTAGTAAATGTCACGATAGTTGTAAGGCTAAATAAAAATGTTGGCTAATTATTGTGCACATAAAACATGGGTAAAACCGTAAAAGTAAAACATCATATTTTGTTATTTTTTCTTTTAGTACATCAACTGCTTAATATTCCTCCACGCAGTTCCACCCACGTTACTCCTACTGTCCTACACAATACACAATGTATATATAGTGATTTCCTCCATTAGCAAAGAGAGAGAAACATAATTAATGAAACATAATGCTACAAACTCAACTCTTATTTTACCCGTATACCTTAGGTGATGTGGCCATTCTTCCATACTTATATTTTTCAAATTTACTATTAAATCTGTGAGGCTTACGAGTAGACTCCATTTAATGGTGATTTTGACGCGTAAAATGAAAGTCTCGCCAAATATAGAATATTATTGTTTTATTTTAAGATAAAATTGAGGAAATTCTAGATAGAAGTTGGCAAAGGAAAAAGCAGAAGAAAGAGGCAATTAATACAAATATAAATGAAATTGAGGATTAATTAAGTAACAATTAAAGATATAGAGAAGAAAAAAGAAAGAACCTTTGTTGTATGTAATCTTTAAGTGTTTGCTTAAAATGATCATCATATAATTCTCCGTTGTACTCCCTCACTAACTTCACAAATTTAGCTAGATCCCTCCCTTAACATGCCCCCCCTAGTGCAAGCAATCCAACAAAGACTAAATATATGTAAAATTAATAACAGAAAAGAAACGAAAATTCAAGAAAGAAAGAAAAGAGACGACGATTAATCACGCCATGGCTGGGTTGGGATTGGGGCATAGTCGGGTGAGGTTGCATTGTTTTTGCAAGTTACAAGCAGAAACGATGATGAATCTTTGACTTTTTATTTTCTGGGTATCTTTGAGTTCAGCAATTTGGCGCTTCAATCTAAAACTAACTCCATGTTAGCAAATGGGCCGTTTTTATTTTGGGTCTAGTTGAGTCGGGTCAATCCGATTTCTGATCCATCTCATCCCTCTAATTACCCCTTTTTGGGATGGGTTAAAAAATTTGTTTGATTAAATGAATGGGTATTAACACAATTTTTTTTTTTTCTTTTGAACTCCCGTCTAGTTTGCACTTAAATTCATTTTTTATTAAATGAATGGGTACATGTCATGTCACTCCCTTTGATTTTCTTGCAACGATTTTACCCCGGCTTCGGAGTTAAACACAACGTTTTGGAGTTTGGTCTTGTTTGCTTAAAAATGTGTTTCTCTAATTTTTTAATATTTTGACATAAATATCGCAAGTACCACTTGTGAATTGTGATATTGGAATAATCATATAAGTCACTCTTGTGTCCTTTTTATGTCACTCCAAGAATAATGTGGTTTTTAAAATTATTATTTGATCAAAATTTAATAATGATTAATCACAAGTCCAATGATAATTTAATAAGGCACATCATTCTTGGAATGACATAATAAAGACATAAAAGTGACTTCTAACATTACTCGTGATATAGTAATATGTCACATGAATGTGCTGAGTTGTCATAAATATGTGGCACAATTGACATGTGTCGCATTTTTAAGCACAATGACGTAAATCTCAGTAAAAAAATTGGACAACACATGAATAGAAGTACCAAGTTGGTCTTCGGTTTACTACAAATACCACATATGACACTCTTTTGAAGCCAAGATATCCATTGGATTTGGGTCCATTAGTTTTGTGGTTTCCAGACAATGATAAAATATAATAATATACGATATGAGGTTTTCAAGTAATGGAAGATTATAAAGACAAATGTGTGTGTGTGTTTTTTTTTTTCAAAAAAGTAAAATAAATTTGTCACTTTTAATTTGCAAACACAGGAAATCGTTTACTTTGGAGCAATGTTAAAAATTATATTTTTTATTTAACAACTATTTCACAATGCTAATATGACCGTTTAAAAAAAACCCTTTGATTTTTTTTTTTTTTTAATAATAATTCAAGGGTTGGTCGTAACTGTTTTGTAATCATTACGCTATCTCACCACTATCTCATTATGCTAACATGGCCGTATCAATCTACCATTGATTTTTTTTTTTTTTTTGTCTTTCTTTTTAACAAGAGAAATGCTTGGTGTTAATTTTTGTCAAGGACTATTAAATAAATTAATACTAGGTATGACAAAATAAAATAAGAAAATATTTTGCAAGGCTTTATTCTGATCGTGACTTTACACAAAAACAAGAATATATATATCTTGTGCTGCAAACATCATATATATGATGATTCTTCGTTTAATTGGATTAGTTTGCTTCTCTCAAACGTTTTTAGATGATTTTTTTTTTTCTTTTTAATTATGATGTAGTTTATAAATATTTTGTGCTTTGATTTATTTGTTAATAATTTTACTTTTATCAAATACATATAAACTGTTCTAAAAAAATATTGCCAAACGAGCCAATAACTCAATGACATGGTATGTATGTACTTCATTAATTTGCTATTGCTAGTAGCATATCTCAACCATATAAAGAAGTTGAGTTAATTACTTATTAAAATTTCAAAATTAGTTCAATTCGTCGTAAAATTAACCTATGAGCGTTTTTCATGCTTGTTGCAACTAAATAAAAAGAGAAATGCTAAGTGTTTTCCTAATATTTTTTTTTATCCTAAGTAGATATTACTTAGTAGCATGTCTCTATCAATTAATTATTTCATGCACTGCATGAAACTTTATATATATATATATATATATATATAAATCAGTGAAAAGACTAAAGAGAGTGGAAGCAAAGAGATAAAGATATTGATAAAAACTATAATAGAATATAAAGTGATTGAAACAATTGTTTTGCCCCTTACTCGACTGAGTGATAAGTTGGCATCGAATAGAGAGTGGAAGCAGGGACGTAAAACTGGGGTAGATCGAGTTGGCTAGAAGGCTCACTGTAACTTGGGTTATGTGAGATTGGAAGAGAAAAGAAAGAAATAAATAGATGGGTAGCAGTTAGCGATTATTAATCGCTTTTACCTACAACTAAAACCGCTAACCGTAAGCGGTTAGCGGTTGGCGGGGCTGTTGAACCCACAAATGCATTTGCTTCTTGGGTTAATTCTAGAAAAAAATGATAGAATTCATTATTTCAGTCATCTTCTCAGGTTTTCACGTCCTTCCAGACGTTTCTCTTTGCCCATTCTAGACGTTTCTTTTTGCACAACAAAAGGACTTCCATCTTTTTGCACAACAAAAAGCTTGCTCTGATTTCTAGGTTACCCTCATGGTATGAAAGGATATAAACTTTTAAACATTCATACCAATTCTGTTTTTATATCTAAAAATGTGGTCTTTTATGAACATGTTTTTCCTTTTGCATCAAAAGAATTTTCTTTCCATTCAGATGTTCAATCAAATGATGCAATCAATAATTCTCCTTGGTTCAATAATCTTCCCTATATCAGTGATGATACTTGTCATCATTCATCTCCTATTGCAGAAAATCAGTTGCATGATGATTACTCCACTCATGACATAGTTTCTCATGATTCTCATAATCATCATCTATCTTCTCCCAACATTAATCATCAATCAGATTCTATAGCAGAATCATCTATCATTCCCACCAAAACTCTTAGGAAATCAAGCCGCACCAGGCAAGCTCCTAGCTACTTGCAGAATTATCATTGCCAACTTGCTTCTTCCAATACCACTTCATCTAATTCTATGGTTGGAATTTTTTATGACACTATAATTAATAATGATAATGCAGGTATCCCATATTCCCTTTCTTCTGTTTTGACCTATGATCATCTTTCCCCTTCTCATAAAGCATTCAGTTTATCTCTTATTTCCCACAAAGAACCAAAAATTTTTCATCAAGCTGTCAAGTTACCTGAATGGCGTGAAGCTATGCAGGCAGAACTTGATGCTTTGCAAGCAAACAATACATGGGTGTTAACCTCTCTACCCCCCGGTAAGAAAGCTATTGGTTGTAAGTGGGTGTATAAAACCAAGCTCAAGGCTAATGCCAGTATAGAGAGACACAAGGCTAGGTTAGTGGCAAAAGGGTATACTCAGAGTGAGAGTTTAGATTATCATGAAACATTTTCCTCTGTTGCCAAACTTACTACTGTTAGATGTCTTTTAGCTATTGCAGCAGCTAACAATTGGTTCCTTCACCAATTGGATGTCAACAATGCCTTTCTCCATGGAGATCTTGATGAAGAGGTGTATATGACTGTTCCACCTGGTTTTTCCATCAAGGGGGAGTCACAGGTGTGTAGATTGACAAAATCTCTATATGGTTTGAAGCAGGCCTCTCGTCAGTGGTTTTCTAAGTTCTCTAATACACTGGTTGCTCAAGGCTTCATTCAGTCTAAAGCTGATTATAGTCTTTTCACTAGAAATGAGGGTTCAGTTTTTATTGCCCTTTTGGTTTATGTAGATGATATTGTCTTGGCTAGTAACAACTCTGCAGCCATCAACCAGTTTACTTCTTCTCTCAATGAGAAATTTAAACTTAAAGACTTGGGGAAGTTGAAGTTTTTTCTTGGCTTAGAGGTAGCTAGATCAGATAAAGGAATCTCTTTATCTCAAAGGAAGTATGCATTGGAGATCCTTGAAGATTCTGGTTTATTGGCTTCTAAACCATCTAAATTTCCTATGGAACAGAACCTCAAAATTTCTAAGGATGCTGGTTCCTTATTGGCAGATCCAACTAGCTACAGACGTCTCATTGGCAGATTGATTTATCTCACAATCACACGTCCTGATTTAGCTTATGTGGTTCATACCCTCAATCAGTTCATGGATCAACCCCGGCAACCTCATTTAGATGCTGCTCAAAGGATGTTAAGGTACCTAAAGGCTTCTCCTGGTCAAGGGTTATTCTTTCCTTCTTCGTCAGATTTTCAGGTAAAAGCCTTTTGTGATGCTGATTGGGCTGGTTGCTTGGACACTCGAAGGTCTATCACTGGTTATTGTATTTTTATTGGTGATGCTTTAGTCTCATGGAAGTCCAAGAAACAACAGACGGTTTCCAGATCATCTGCTGAGTCTGAGTATAGGGCTATGGCATCCACTTGCTGTGAGGTTACCTGGTTATTCAGCTTACTCAAGGATTTACAAGTTCTTCATCCACAGCCTGCAGCTCTTTTCTGTGACAGCAAGGCTGCAATTCATATTGCAGCTAATCCAGTGTACCATGAACGCACCAAGCACATAGAAATTGAAACGCCCCAAGTTCTAGAGGTAGAGCGATTGTGAGCAATTGTAACATATTCATATTTAAACAAAATCATAACGTCACTAGAGTACTATAATTTTTTATTTATAAAATCACAAACACATAATGTGCTAGTATTCAATAATCTTATAAACAATAAAATTACACCGTCTATACTTAGCCCAAGCCGTCTAGTCTATAGAATGGAGTCTCAAACACTTCTACTGCTACTGCTACTGCTACTGCTCCTGCTAGTCCATAAAGCAGTGATAGGATCATTAACAACTAAGAGACCCACTGGTACACATGTCTTCAATTATTACGATATACATATAGAGCAATATGAAAAATATGTATAGGGAGAAGGGGTGAGTTCGACAACTCAGTAAGTAGCCACAAAACCAAGATGCTATAAAATATGCAATGCAGATGTTATGCTATAATATCAATTATGCACAATTAATAAAATAAATGACAATTAATTCAAGAATATTAGGTGACTTATGAGATGTACAAGCACTTCCTTTTTCTTTCTTCAAAACTGTTGTTTTACCCTTTTGACCCGACGCCACAATTTTTACCGTGAGCAGGGCACGTTGGCTTGTCCCAAAGGGCCTATATGCTCATCCTGTCGTCACAGGGGAGAGCTACCAGGTTGGGAACTTCTCTAGGTGAAGGCCACCTGGCCGGTAGCACACACCTTCTCGTAACCGTCCTTCGGTGTGCTTGCCTTGCTACCCTATGCGGTACCGATCGTCACTATAATCGTGTCTCGGGTTAAACATTTAAAACCATGAATGCACATATAACATTTCATATGATCTATAAGCTCATCTGTAACTGTATGCTATGCCATGAATGTACATATAACATTTCATATGATCTGTAAACTCATCTGTAACTGTATACTGTGCTATAACATTTCATATAATTTGTAAACTCATTTGTGCCATGAACTTTGAGAGCTCTTTTCATTCATAATTGCAGTCATGCATAAATCATGAGATAGGGTAACTATATCACGTAAAATTCTTAAACAATAACATATAAATAAATAAAACTTGTCATTAAAAAACGAAAGGAAGTGTAATTGAAAATCATGTAAGTGAATCATTTATAAAATCCCCAACATTTTATTTCAAGGACTTATAATAAAATCTGTTAGGGTTTTTGGTGTTGTGTCCCCTTACCTGGCATTGCATGCCCTTATTTTGAATCCGCATCCAACTCACAATTCCTTGGAGAGTTCTCAAATTTTTTATTTCTTCATCCTCTTCTTTTTTTTTTTTCTTCTCTCTTCTCTCTTTTCTTTCTTTTCTTCTCTTTTCCCTTCTCTCGTTCTTTTCTCCTCTCTTTCCTTTCTTTTCCTTCTTCCGGATCTCACGCTCACTTGAGCTGTGAGCAATTGAGAGGATTTGCTCTCCTTAAATACCCACTGTATGTGGGACATTTTCCCTTGAGAGCTTGCCACATGTTTGTTCCACATGCATCGAATTCCTTCTAAACCACAAGACAAGTGTCCACCAAGTGTCCCACATACATTCAATTTCCTCTAACCACAAGATAAGTGTCCAGGAATGTATTAAGAAGATGACACCTTAGAACCCCAGGTGTTCACCGAGAAGGCAAGGGCAACATGCTATATAACACCTGTACCTTTAGGTGTCAACCAAGCAACTTCTCATGCAAAGCCACGTGTAATTTTGACCTTGGTAACTTATCAAGCTTTAAAATCCTCATGCATTTACATTAAAAAGTGATCATAAAAATATACAATTAATCCTTAATGAACCTAAACCTTTTGACTAACACATACCAAAAAATTGTGGCTTACAGACATCATTAACCCATCCAATTAATTTCCCAAATCTCAGGTACTTCAACTACTCCGCAGCTTGACCTATTAAATTTGGAAAAATCATAACTTTTTCAATTTAACTCCAAATGACACGAAATTTGGGTCGAAATTTTCCTCATTAAAAGATCCAAAACATATCAAAAAATCATAGCAACCCATAACATTTTGGTACCTCAAAAGTCCCTCGAAATCCTGTGCCTCTGTTTGACTGAAATTTCTGTTTTGACACTTGAATTTTCTAAAAATCATAACTCCTTCTACAAGTGTCCAAAAATCATAAAACCACTTTTAAAATCTTCCTTTCTCATCATTCTATAATGTCTTAAAACAGTTTTATTTAAGGTCACTCATAGAATTTTTGGTATCCAAAACAATGTGACTTTTCTTTCAATAACCACTAAAATTATAACTAGCAATTTTCCATCATCTTTCACATTAAGTCTATTTACCTAACTCCATATAAATCTTAATAAAATTGCAAATCCTCCTTATCCTTGATATTAAGATCACATTTATTCTAGGCATAAATTTCGGGGTATTATAGAAATCGACTGTCACCTTGTCAGGGAAAAGATTCAACAAGGTGTTATACATACTTTGCTTGCATGTTTCTTCTGCTGCCAACTTAGCTGATATATTTACCAAACCTCTTGGTTTTGCACAATTTAGTGCTTTGCTGTTCAAGATGAACATACTCAATATTTTTCATCTTGAGGGGGAGTAACAGCAGCTCATTATCTCATCATCAACAGATTATTCTTCCTTATATTGCATACGTGTATATAAGTTAGTTTAGTTTGTTATATCAGCTAGTTAGTTATATAAGTTGGAACCGTTATGTTGTTAGTATATACTCTGTTATTTGAGTTGTAAAACAGAATATATAAACTCATGTATCACTTTGTATTCTTGAAGGTTAATGAGATTAGTTTTATCTTCAATTTCTTTCTTTCTTTACAATTTGATATTCCCTCTTCCCAGTACTCTGTTTTCGCTCTTCGCAAAGATGAATCCTCAGAAGTTCACCATCAAGACTCAGAAGATGCTTTCAGCATCTCATGAGTTGGCAATGAGTGCAGGCCACGCACAGGTCACTCCTCTCCATCTCGGGGTTGCTTTGATCTCCGACCCCGGTGGCATCTTCAGCCAAAAGATTGCCAGTGCCGGTGGCGGTGAAGAAGCCGCAAAGTTGGTAGAGAGAGTGTTCAAACGGGCATTGGAGAAACTCCCATCTCAGTCTCCTACCCCTGATGAGATTCCAGCGAGCACAAGCCTAATTAAAGTTGTGTTCAAACGGGCATTGAAGAAACTCCCATCTCAGTCTCCTACCCCTGATGATATTCCAGCGAGCACAAGCCTAATTAAAGTTATTCGCCGGGCACATGCGGCGAAAAAAGCACGTGGGGACACACATTTAGATGTTGATCAGCTAATTATTGGCCTTCTTGAAGACTCCCAAATTGGGGACTTGTTGAAAGAGGCTGGTATTGCCCCAGCCAGAGTGAAGTCGGTGCTCGAAAAGCTTCGTGGGAAGGTTGGAAAGAAGGTAGAGAGTGCTTCTGGGGATACGCAATTCCAGGGTTTGAAGGCTTTCGGGCGTGACCTTGTCGAGCAGGCAGGAAAGCTCGATCCGGTCATTGGCCGAGATGAGGAGATATGGAGAGTTGTTACAATTCTGTCAAAGAGAACTAAGAACAATCCGGTTCTCATTGGAAAGCCTGGAGTTGGTAAAACTGCGGTGGTAGAAGGTTTGGCTCAGAGGATTGTCAGAGGTGATGTACCGAGTAATCTTGAGCATGTGAGACTCATAGCCTTGGATATGGGTGCTCTGGTTGCGGGAGCAAAGTATAGGGGAGAGTTTGAAGAGCGGTTGACGGCTGTAATGAAGGAGGTTGAAGAGGCTGAGGGAAAAGTTATACTTTTCATCGATGAAATTCACCTTGTTCTTGGTGCTGGTCGGACGGAAGGGTCTATGGATGCTGCCAACCTTTTCAAACCCATGCTTGCTAGAGGGCAACTTTGGTGCATCGGTGCAACCACGCATGAGGATTATAGGAAATATGTGGAGAAGGATGCTGCATTTGAGAGAAGACTGCAGCTGGTGTATGTGGCTGAGCCTAGTGTTGCTGACACAATCAGCATCCTTAGAGGTTTGAAGGAGAGGTACGAAGGCCATCATGGTGTTCGAATTCTCGACAGGGCCCTTGTTATGGCGGCCTAGCTATCAAGCCGATACATTACTGGTATGTACTTAGCTTTCTTTCTTGTTTTTGTTGACGTAGGGATTGAAATTTCTTCTTTTGTGAATGTTGATGTAATTGTCTACTTTTTGCTTAGGGCGTCATCTCCCTGATAAGGCCATTGATTTAGTTGATGAATCATGTGCAAATGTGAGAGTCCAACTTGATAGCCAGCCTGAAGAAATCGATAACCTTGAAAGAAAGCGAATGCAATTAGAAGTTGACTGGTGTCGATCGTTGGAATTCCTCTCCAATTGCTTGGTTGCTAATACCTACTTGGTGAGATCTTTCTTTATTCTTGTTGGAATCCACTTTAGGGTGATGAATTTATGTTTAATCCAAGAATGCATGTATTCTTGATGTGGTGATAACCTCTAGATATTTCTCTAGGGAAGACAAATTGTAAACTCATTATTGTTGATAGTGGAAGATTTAACTGGACTAGGTCCCGTGGTTTTTACCTTCGCATTGGAGGGTTTTCCACGTAAAAATCTTGGTGTCTTGCTTGTGGGTTTGCTTGATTATTATTTTGCTATTGTGTTACTATTTAATTTGCACAAAGAGGGGTAGATTAATTCCGCTGAGCATCTGAAATTGGTGTTCACCCCTAACAAAGTGGTATCAGAGCCTTTGGTTCATTGTTTGTGTGGAGTTCTGTGTGAATTAAATGGAAGAGTC
>NC_081543.1:3617075-3627657 GCF_901000735.1 Corylus avellana
TTTTATTTTAAGATAAAATTGAGGAAATTCTAGATAGAAGTTGGCAAAGGAAAAAGCAGAAGAAAGAGGCAATTAATACAAATATAAATGAAATTGAGGATTAATTAAGTAACAATTAAAGATATAGAGAAGAAAAAAGAAAGAACCTTTGTTGTATGTAATCTTTAAGTGTTTGCTTAAAATGATCATCATATAATTCTCCGTTGTACTCCCTCACTAACTTCACAAATTTAGCTAGATCCCTCCCTTAACATGCCCCCCCTAGTGCAAGCAATCCAACAAAGACTAAATATATGTAAAATTAATAACAGAAAAGAAACGAAAATTCAAGAAAGAAAGAAAAGAGACGACGATTAATCACGCCATGGCTGGGTTGGGATTGGGGCATAGTCGGGTGAGGTTGCATTGTTTTTGCAAGTTACAAGCAGAAACGATGATGAATCTTTGACTTTTTATTTTCTGGGTATCTTTGAGTTCAGCAATTTGGCGCTTCAATCTAAAACTAACTCCATGTTAGCAAATGGGCCGTTTTTATTTTGGGTCTAGTTGAGTCGGGTCAATCCGATTTCTGATCCATCTCATCCCTCTAATTACCCCTTTTTGGGATGGGTTAAAAAATTTGTTTGATTAAATGAATGGGTATTAACACAATTTTTTTTTTTTCTTTTGAACTCCCGTCTAGTTTGCACTTAAATTCATTTTTTATTAAATGAATGGGTACATGTCATGTCACTCCCTTTGATTTTCTTGCAACGATTTTACCCCGGCTTCGGAGTTAAACACAACGTTTTGGAGTTTGGTCTTGTTTGCTTAAAAATGTGTTTCTCTAATTTTTTAATATTTTGACATAAATATCGCAAGTACCACTTGTGAATTGTGATATTGGAATAATCATATAAGTCACTCTTGTGTCCTTTTTATGTCACTCCAAGAATAATGTGGTTTTTAAAATTATTATTTGATCAAAATTTAATAATGATTAATCACAAGTCCAATGATAATTTAATAAGGCACATCATTCTTGGAATGACATAATAAAGACATAAAAGTGACTTCTAACATTACTCGTGATATAGTAATATGTCACATGAATGTGCTGAGTTGTCATAAATATGTGGCACAATTGACATGTGTCGCATTTTTAAGCACAATGACGTAAATCTCAGTTAAAAAATTGGACAACACATAAATAGAAGTACCAAGTTGGTCTTCGGTTTACTACAAATACCACATATGACACTCTTTTGAAGCCAAGATATCCATTGGATTTGGGTCCATTAGTTTTGTGGTTTCCAGACAATGATAAAATATAATAATATACGATATGAGGTTTTCAAGTAATGGAAGATTATAAAGACAAATGTGTGTGTGTTTTTTTTTTCAAAAAAAAAAAAAAATTTGTCACTTTTAATTTGCAAACACAGGAAATCGTTTACTTTGGAGCAATGTTAAAAATTATATTTTTTATTTAACAATTATTTCACAATGCTAACATGACTGTTTTAAAAAAACCCTTTGATTTTTTTTTTTTTTTTTTTAATAATAATTCAAGGGTTGGTCGTAACTGTTTTGTAATCATTACGCTATCCCACCACTATCTCATTATGCTAACATGGCCGTATCAATCTACCATTGATTTTTTTTTTTTTTTTTTTTTGTGTGTTTGTGTTTGTTTTTAACAAGAGAAATGCTTGGTGTTAATTTTTGTCAAGGACTATTAAATAAATTAATACTAGGTATGACAAAATAAAATAAGAAAATATTTTGCAAGGCTTTATTCTGATCGTGACTTTACACAAAAACAAGAATATATATATCTTGTGCTGCAAACATCATATATATGATGATTCTTCGTTTAATTGGATTAGTTTGCTTCTCTCAAACGTTTTTAGATGATTTTTTTTTTTCTTTTTAATTATGATGTAGTTTATAAATATTTTGTGCTTTGATTTATTTGTTAATAATTTTACTTTTATCAAATACATATAAACTGTTCTAAAAAAATATTGCCAAACGAGCCAATAACTCAATGACATGGTATGTATGTACTTCTTTAATTTGCTATTGCTAGTAGCATATCTCAACCATATCAATTAAAGAAGTTGAGTTAATTACTTATTAAAATTTCAAAATTAGTTCAATTCCTCGTAAAATTAACCTATGAGCGTTTTTCATGCTTGTTGCAACTAAATAAAAAGGAAAATTCTAAGTGCTTTCCTAGTATTTTTCTGATCCTAAGTAGATATTAATTAGTAGCATGTCTCTGTCAATTAATTATTTCATGCACTTGAAGGTTTAATGCATAATGCATGAAACTTTATATATATATATATATATATATATAAATCAGTGAAAAGGCTAAAGAGAGTGGAAGCAAAGAGATAAAGATATTGATAAAAACTATAATAGAATATAAAGTGATTGAAAAAATTGTTTTGCCCCTTACTCAACTGAGTGATAAGTTGCGTCTCTTTATAGTAATCAATCTTAACTAAAGTACCCGTTTGAACTTTACATTTATCTATAAGATAAGAATATATTTAAAGTGATCAAATTCTATTTGAATTCAAATGTTTACATGCAGATGAGGATTATTGAAATATATTACAATAATAATATTTATAGAGAAATTAAGGTTTGATAAATAAGATAAGATGATCAGATTGAACATAAAAGACCAAATTTGGGCTCTGTTACATATCTTTATTTCCTCACAGAGGAACTAGGCTCTCCATGTAAGTAAAAACGCGGGAAAGCGTGGGAACCACCCCATAAGGTGAAAGTTTGTTTACTGCGTTGATATTAGGATCATAAACCAACAACTCATCGTTATCATTCTGCCATACGAGCACGCCATCTCTCCAACACCCCAGCAGCATCCTAAAACTTGGAAAGGGTCCAATCCTCTGCACTTTGATCCAACGCTCGTGATCAACCCCATCATCATCTTTCATCATCACCCAAATGTCAACGAAATTGCTCACAGTAGTGCAATGATTGCAGATTATAGCCAGGGATTCATTCAATACCCCGAGCTTCTTGCCGTAAGTACAATAAGAACCTTCCGCGGCTGACGGCGTGTGCACATGCCGAAACACCTCCTTGCCCATGTCAAAATATACGACACTTTCCCTATAACGAATATTACTAGTGAAGTAACAACCAATCCAATATGGCACTCCTTTCAAGATTACCGAAGAGTTAAGCTTCCTGATAACACACGGCACAATGGCATCGAATACTCTCCAACAACCTGTACTCGTCGAGTACACCTCAACTTGGGCACTATCTGAAGGTTCATCGTCAAAATACAAAATTCTCACCACCTTGTAATCATTAAGATGGTAACCAAATCCTACGATGTCGTCGATCCCCAACGTGTTTGGGGAGTTGGGGTCGATGCCAAGTGTAGGCAGAATCTTGTGTTCTCTTGTAGCAGGATTCCATAACGTAATATTCTTCTTGCCATTATATAAACAGACTAAACCATTACAAGAACCCATCACCATTCCTTTTTCCGGAGTTTTTATCTTGACCGCCACATCGAGTGCTTTGCCCGATATCAGGCTCAGCGAATCGCTTTTATCTCTTAGACCGTAAACAAGTAGGTGACAGCCGTGATTGGCAGAGCGGTTGAGGTGGGTGGTCGTAAAATCACGACTTTTTAGTAAGGCGGACCAGGATTTGCTTACCGACCTGAAACGAACGAGGTGCTTCACCAGTAGCCTCAACAGAATCTCTCTGAGCAAATCTTCGGGTAAATAACCGGTCATGGCTCCAACTACTAGCTGTGAATCGGCGTTGCTGCTGAAAGAAAGCAAAGGATTGCTCAAGGGAAAAGGCAGGGAAAAGGTAAGGTATTTGCGGTGAGGTAGGAAAGGAGAATGAAATATTGTGGAAGGTATGGGAAGCAGGGACGTAAAACTGGGGGAGATCGAGTTGGCTAGAAGGCTCACTGTAACTTGGGTTATGTGAGATTGGAAGAGAAAAGAAAGAAATAAAATTGGCTAGAAGGCTCACTGTAACGCGGGTTATGTGAAATAGGAAGAGAAAAAAAAGAAGAAAGAGAATATATATATTGCTTAAGGTGAGGTAGGGAAGAAAAAAAAAAAAAAATTGATTGAAGATGTGGTATGTACGTAAGGTGTGGCCTGTGGGAGTTGGCTATGTGAGAAAGTATCACTAAAAGGTTGGCTATATGTGAAAGTATCACCGTAAGGTATGAGAAAGTATCACTGAAACGTGTGTGCAGTGATATAGGAAGGAGAGAAAAAAAAAAATTGGTGCGGAAGGTATGGGAGCAGGCCGGGAACGTAAAAGGAAGGCTCTTGCGAAATTTGCTTTTGGCGGAACGAAATCTCTGTTTTGTTCTTATTGTATATATAAGCAAAGAGTTACAATTGAAATCTAAGAGGATAACTAATACAACTAGAACTAGAAGAGCTAACACAACTATAACTAGGAGAACTAATACAAACTAGAGAGCTTTAATACAAACAAATATAAACTAAACTACTTCATGTTCCTTAATAGCTGGTCTAGATCAAGAAGATTAGTGTTTAAGACTCAATTTACACGTATTTATGTTCTGGTTGTGTGTGTGCGTGTTTAGTCGGCGTCTTTGTCTCTGCCCTCCTGTAATGTGGATTGGATTTGGATGGGATATTGGGATGCATTCAAGTTGAAAATGCTTTAGGTCAAGAGCCCGTATCCTGGGCTCGGGCCATGGCTAGTGTCCAGATAAATCCCAAAACATAGTCCAACAAAAGAAACTAAAATTAATTATTATTTTTTTTTTAAAAAAAAAAAAAAAAAAAAAAGTTCGGACTAATTATTCTGTATGAATATTTCATTACATATAAGGCCACTTCATTTAAAGAGCCCACTGCAAATATAGAGAGACCAAGGCCAAGGCATTAAAACAGCCCACTAGATGTATTAAAGGAGCCCAAGCCGAATGTGGTATGTTATAGAATGGCCTTTGCAATATCAGATAAAGTTTCCACGCAGAGCATGGAAATGGGCTCCGCAGAGCAATGGTCTTGACAAGCCCAGCCTAAAAATCTTACAACCACTTGAGACGACATTATACAAAACTTGTAAAATAACCATATTTTTACTGCTTTTTTTTTTTTTTTAATTAATTGATGCACATGGAGGGGACAAAGTCTTGCACACCTACATCTACCCTAACGATTTAATAATTACACTCCTAGGAACAATAAATCACCTTCTTATTATTATTATAAACACATTTTTAATAAATAAATAAAGTAATACTACTTTTTATATTCATTTATTATATTCATTATATACTTACTAACGTGACGTGTTGTAAGTTGCTACTTCTCATGTCAATCACTTTAATTAAAAAAAATTAAAAAAAAAAAATCATTTAAAACACACCACATCAACTAAGTGGTGTAAAGTAGGTGTAAAGCGACTGCAAAGGGTACTAGCATTACTCTATTTACATACACCGAAATCAAACATTCATATCTTGGATTTAGTAGGATTCTACAATAATTCTTCTATAAACAAAGTATTAGACAAATGGGTGCATGGTTTAATTATATGATCTATATCCAACTAACTTTTATTAGACAACTAATGCATCATACTAACACTAATAACCGACGAAGTTAGTAACAGCACAAAATAGAAAATACTTCTCAACAAAAACAACACTAATAACCCACTAAGTTACGCAATTGTATCTTATTTTTCTTGAGAAGTATTTTATATTTTGTGCGTGTTTTGTGCTATGAAAAAGGAAAATTTTGTTTAGTGTTAAGTTACTCACGGCTTATTTCAAAAACTTATATCGATAGAAAAATATAAATTTAATTAATATTTTTTTAATACAAAAGAATTACAGGAGTGATCAGATTGAACATAAAGGGGTCTGCAAGCACATCAAACAAATTAGGCCTGTGTTACAGATCTTTGTTTCCTCCATTCATAGAGCAAGTAGGCTCTCCATGTAAGTAGAAACCCTCACAGAAAAAAACTTCGAAACCACCCCATATATGGAAAGTCCGTTTACTGCTCTGGTATTAGGGTCATACACTAACAACTCCTTACCATTCTGCCATACGATCACCCCATCTTTCCAACACCCAAGGGGGATCCCAATACTTGAAAAGGGTCCAATCATCTCTACTTTGATCCAACAATCGTCATCTTTCATCACCCAAATTTCAACGAAATTGCTGGTTTGTTCACGCCAACGTCGCCAAGGATAGTAGATTATAGCCAGGGATTCATGGAGTACCCATAGCTCCATCCTGTAGACAGAGTAAGAACCTTCAGCATCTGGGACATGCACCTGCCGAAACACCTCATTCCCCATGTCAAAACATACCACAGACTCCTTAATTTCAACACTTGTGTTTTCCCTAAAAAGTTCAAGGCCCAGCCAATATGGCATTCCTTTCAGGATTGCCGAACACATATAATACGGCCCGATTGAACAGGGCACAATGGCATCGACTACTCTCCAAGAACCTGTACTCATCTAGTACACCTCAGCTTCGGCATGATTTGGAGGTTCATCCCGGGAATACCAAATCCTCACCACCCTGTAATCATCAAGATGGCAACCAAAATAATAGTGGCTTTTTGAGATTTTTTTTTTTTTTTTTAAAGTAAACGTATTTTAGAAAAATTTCAAATATGATTTTATTCCAATTAAAAAATTTGGTCATTCTTGTATTGTCACCAAACAAATAAATACGAATGATCATTTTATTTCAGCTTCTTGAATTCTTCGTAATACTTATTCTTAATTATAAATAATTAGTATTCTAACGTACCAAATGTAACCTTAGTTTGAACATTAGTTTTCACCTACAAGGCTACAAGATCTCTCAGTAAAACATTATTTTTCATCTTGTTAGCAGATGCCCCATATAAGGAGAGGGGGTGAAACCATTTTAAGAAAGATCGCATAACCCCTCTTTTTAATTTGCTAATGCTAGTAGGCAGTACCATATCTCAATCGTATCAATTAAAGAAGTTGAGTCAATTAATTAATTATTACACTTTCAAAATTAGTTCAATTCCTCGCTAAAATTAACTTATGAGCGTTTTTCATGCTTGTTGCAACTAAATAAAAAGAAAAATGCTAGGGGCTTTCTGAGCTAGTATTCTTCTCATCCTAGGTGGATATTAATAGCATGTCTCTGCCAATTAATTATTTCGTGCACTTGAAGGTTTAGTGCATGAAACTTTATACATTGAGTGGCAACACTAAAATTTTTTGCCTACCTTATCAGCGTAGAAATATATAAAGCAATGAAAAGAGAGCAGAAGCAAAGAGATAAAAGAGAATAATAAAAACTACAATAGAATATAAAGTGATTGAAAACATAGTTTTGTCCTTACTCAACTGAGTGATAGGCTCAATCTTAAATGAAGTACACGTTTGAACTTTACACTTATCTATAAGATAATGTTAGTATTTTTGTTGGTTTAATTCGGTTTCAAAATACTGAGGCTATTGTCCACGGGCTTAAACACTGATATAAAATGCTCAGAATCCAATCTCCACCATTCATAATGTGGATTCATGTGTCATGAATGTCCCTGCAAAGTTGGACCACAAACACTCATCGATCGGAGCTGTTGATCAAGGATCGATGGAATGTCAGGTAACTCTCCTCTGCAGGAGGTGTCCGGACAGGCTGCTAGGCTGTCTGGACACAAATTCCAGCAAGCATATTTTTGGTTGTCTAGACACCTCGTAGAAATCATGCCCAAAACGTCTGTTTTATGTGGGCCCAGGTCTAGGGTTTTGTATGTGATATAAATACAACTTTATAGAAGAGAGAGACACAAAATTTCACCCCAGGTTTCGTGAGAGATTGTGCTTAGAGAGAAGATCTGTGTAAGCCTAATTATTCCTCTTAGAAGATTTTGTTAGTTTCATTGTGCGCTTCATTGAGAAGTCTATCGAAAGGATCCGGTAAAGGAGAATCACGTTGAAGAAGATTGTAAGCAAGGAGACGAGTTGGAGGCTTGTCGATCTTACAAAGTCAAAGGCTTGCATAGAGTTGTGAGTGTTCCTAGTGTCTGTAATCTCTGAATAATCTTTTGATAGTGATTTCCTGGGTTTGACTGCTCTCGGAGAGGTTTTACTTTTAAAGCGTTTTGTAAAAAGTTTCCTCTTCGTCACCAAAATATTTGTGTGTGATTATTCTTATTTTGGTAATTGTTTGCTTTTATAAATATCCATTAATTTCGCATAAATTGTGATATTTATTTGTTTAGCGTTTTTCATATAAGAATATATTTAAAGTGATCAAATTCTATTTGAATTCAAATGGTTATAGATGAGGATTATTGAAATATATTATACCGTATTACAATAATAATATTTATAGAGAAATTAAGGTTTGATAAATAAGATCAGATTGAACATAAAAGGGTCTGCAAGAAAATCAAACAAATTTGGGCTCTGTTACATATCTTTATTTCCTCACAGAGGAACTAGGCTCTCCATGCAAGTAAAAACGCAGGTAGAAAAAAGCGTGGGAACCACCCATAAGGTGAAAGTTTGTTTACTGCTTTGATATTAGGATCATACACCAACAACTCATCGTTATTATTCTGCCATTCGACCACGCCATCTCTCCAACACCCCAGCAGCATCCAAAAACTTGGAAAGGGTCCAATCCTCTGCACTTTGATCCAACGCTCGTCAACCCCATCATCATCTTTCGTCATCACCCAAAAGTCAACGAAATTTCTCACGTGTTCCCTCCAATGATTGCAGATTAAAGCCAGGGATTCATTCAATACCCCGAGCTTCTTCTAAGAACCTCTGCCTGCTGAAACACCTCCTTGCCCATGTCAAAAGAATATTATTGTACTCATGACCAATCCAATATGGCACTCCTTTCAAAATTACCGAACAGTTAAGTTTCCAGATTAAACAGGGCACAATGGCATCGAATACTCTCCAAGAACCCATACTTGTCGAGTACACCTCAACTTGGGCACGATCTCGAGGTTCATCGCACGGATACAAAATTCTCACTACTACAAACAACTATAAGAAATCGAAACTGGGAAACGAGCAGCCTAAGCAATAATCTATCTCTCTGTCGCACTCCTCATTACCATATGGCTTAAATCAGAAGTTCCATAACAAAAATACCTTGCTTCTCATTCAAAACTTGTCCACAAAATGCTTTGGAGTGCCGTAACTCTACTCAGCTCAAGCAATAGATAGAGATAGTTTATGGTGGGGAAGTGATAGATAGAGATCGTTTTCGTCTCCACATGTACTTTCTGAAGATAAAGAGTCTGTTCTTGTGATGATTGACTTGTTGGTAGTGTGTTTCTTTCTTCCAATGTAAGCAAGGTATGAAAATTGCTTTAGAACAAGATGATCACTTTGAAGGGTCGCTTTCACATGCCGAAGTGGTTTCAGAAAAACAATGTGGATTTTGTTTTGCTATCAGGAAATGGAGATATAGCTTTTGGACTGTGAAAAGTGTTCATGTACATGCCTTCTTTTGTGCTGCATCAATAGGTGTAAGAGTTTAAATTCCACATAAATTCACAAATCTAAGTGATTAGCATAATGTTGTTTGGTTGAAATTCGCAAGTTTAAGTTTTTGGGTTAAGTAATATCCTAGCATCTTGGAGTTTCTAGTTCTGTCATTTATACTTATTGCTAGGGAGAAAATATGCCCATCTATTTATATTCATTTACCATTTTGTCATTGTCCATTCATATGGTGGCACGTGTCCCCATTGGCTTATAAAAGGAAAAATGTCTCCCTTTCTTCAGGACTCTCTCCACGTCTCCTCTCTGGAGGAGACTCATATTTCTCCATAACCTTCCTCACTCCCTTTCATATATCTCACTTTACACACACAAATTATCTGATATTAGAGGCACACTATCATTATATATTTTTATTCACATACAAGATGCTAATTAGCTTAGGCATTGGAGAGTCTTCGGCCTCAACCGAAAACCCTCTGACCGTATTCTCATTTTGCAAGAATACCATTGATGCACAGAGATTCAAATGCATAGAGATTCAACTCAAAGCTTGACTACGAAGAAATATCGCTAACAAACAGTAATGTGGACCAAACATTACATCACCACTTAAAAAAATTAGGCTTGACCCCTCATTTACGCTTTGGTCATCTAATGAGAAATTCTGGTTTCATCCTTGCTAACAAATAATATGAAAGTGATGCTTTCATTGCATGGACAAGCCTACAAAGGAAGATATCCGGCTTGGGGGTCCCCAGCCCCCCAAGCCATAAGATGGTCCCAAAAAAGCAATTATATATATATATATATATATATATATATATATATATAATAAAAACCTTTAAAAATTAAATTTTGTCCCCCAAAGAATTTTTTTTAAAAAAAATTTGTTCCCACAAACTAAAAGTTTTAATTCCGCCCACGAAAATACTCTTTATAATTTAAAGGAGGTAGTTTGAGTATATGAACAAATAATGGGAGACTCAACTGGAGGAAGATGTTAGAGACAGCTAGCTCAATGTGGTACAGCAAAGTCTACACAATGTGTCAAAAAAGAAGATGCTT
>NC_081543.1:3627757-3649455 GCF_901000735.1 Corylus avellana
TGACCAATTCCAAGCCTTATCGAGCTCCTTGTATAGCTGGTTCCAAAATGTCAAAATTTGATGGGGATGTTTTGCTCAATCCCACTGAATATCGGCAAGTTGTGGGTGCCCTCCAATATGTTACTTTCACACGGCCGGACCTTGCCTACTCAGTCAACCAGTTATGTCAGCACATGCATGCTCCCACTTCCGTGCACTGGACAGCAGCCAAACGTGTGTTGCGCTATTTGAAAGGCACAGTTGATTTTGGCCTTCATTTCTACAAAGGTGACATTACTCTCACTGCCTTCTGCGACTCTGATTGGGTTGGCAACCCCGATGATAGACGCTCCACGACTGGTTACAGCATCTTCTTAGGCTCCAATTTAATTTCTTGGTCCGCCAAGAAACAACATGTGGTATCTCGCTCTAGTACTGAAGCCGAGTATCGATCCATGGCCCTTGCCACTGCTGAAATGCTCTGGCTCCGCATGCTTATCAAAGAACTGAAGGTCTCTCTCCCATCTCCTCCAGTCCTTTGGTGTGACAATTCAGGTGCTCTTGCCCTCGCCTCTAACCCAGTATCTCACGCTCGAACTAAACATATTGAGGTGGATATTCACTTTATTCGGGAAAAAGTTACCAACCGTGACATTAACATTCGGTATGTGTCCACCTTGGATCAAGTCGCTGATATCTTCACCAAGGGACACACTGCTGATCGTTTTTGCTTCTTACGTGACAAACTGAAGGTCGCTCCTCCCATCAGTTTGCGGGGGGGTGTTAAGGGTATCCCTGAAAATCAGCAACAATACCAAATCACAGCAGCTCCTACATCTCCCTTCGAGAATCACGTTGAGACAGATGAGGACTCATCAAATCACCTTGACAGCCAGTGATGACAATTTCCCTTGTTTACAATACTTTCTTTCCTTATTCTGAATTATTTGAATTTCCTTGGCTGTAAATATCTTAGCAATAGTTGTATTAGGTTTATTGCTTTCCTTTTAGCTGTCACTCATTCATACACTTACCATTGTAATTCTACACTTACCATTTAGATGGTCATCTGTATTGTATTATAAAAAGGAAATCCAACACTGTTTTGGTCAAGCAACCAAAAACAGTTTCTCTAATTATTTTCAAAAGTATCACTGAAAGGTGTGTGCAGTGATATAGGAAGGAGAGAAAAAAAAAATTGGTGCGGAAGGTATGGGAGCAGGCCGGGAACGTAAAAGGAAGGCTCTTGCGAAATTTGCTTTTGGCGGAACGAAATCTCTGTTTTGTTCTTATTGTATATATAAGCAAAGAGTTACAATTGAAATCTAAGAGGATAACTAATACAACTAGAACTAGAAGAGCTAACACAACTAGAACTAGGAGAACTAACACAAACTAGAGAGCTTTAATACAAACAAATATAAACTAAACTACTTCATGTTCCTTAATAGCTGGTCTAGATCAAGAAGATTAGTGTTTAAGACTCAATTTACACGTATTTATGTTCTGGTTGTGTGTGTGCGTGTTTAGTCGGCGTCTTTGTCTCTGCCCTCCTGTAATGTGGATTGGATTTGGATGGGATATTGGGATGCATTCAAGTTGAAAATGCTTTAGGTCAAGAGCCCGTATCCTGGGCTCGGGCCATGGCTAGTGTCCAGATAAATCCCAAAACATAGTCCAACAAAAGAAACTAAATTAATTATTATTATTTAAAAAAAAAAAAAAGTTCGGACTAATTATTCTGTATGAATATTTCATTACATATAAGGCCACTTCATTTAAAGAGCCCACTGCAAATATAGAGAGACCAAGGCCAAGGCATTAAAACAGCCCACTAGATGCATTAAAGGAGCCCAAGCCGAATGTGGTATGTTGTAGAATGGCCTTTGCAATATCAGATAAAGTTTCCACGCAGAGCATGGAAATGGGCTCCGCAGAGCAATGGTCTTGACAAGCCCAGCCCAAAAATCTTACAACCACTTGAGACGACATTATACAAAACTTGTAAAATAACCATATTTTTACTGCTTTTTTTTTTTTTTTTTAATTAATTGATGCACATGGAGGGGACAAAGTCTTGCACACCTACATCTACCCTAACGATTTAATAATTACACTCCTAGGAACAATAAATCACCTTTCTTATTATTATTATAAACACATTTTTAATAAATAAATAATTAACTAATATTTAATATTTATATAAATAATGCTACTTTTTATATTCATTATACACCTACTAACGTGACGTGTTGTAAGTTGCTACTTCTCATGTCAATCACTTTAATTAAAAAAAAAAAATCATTTAAAACACACCACATCAACTAAGTGGTGTAAAGCGACTGCAAAGGGTACTAGCATTACTCTATTTACAGACACCGAAATCAAACATTCATATCTTGGATTTAGTAGGATTCTACAATAATTCTTCTATAAACAAAGTATTAGACAAATGGGTGCATGGTTTAATTATATGATCTATATCCAACTAACTTTTATTAGACAACTAATGCATCATACTAACACTAATAACCGACGAAGTTAGTAACAGCACAAAATAGAAAATACTTCTCAACAAAAACAACACTAATAACCCACTAAGTTACACAATTGTATCTTATTTTTCTTGAGAAGTATTTTATATTTTGTGCGTGTTTTGTGCTATGAAAAAGGAAAATTTTGTTTAGTGTTAAGTTACTCACGGCTTATTTCAAAACCTTATATCGATAGAAAAATATAAATTTAATTAATATTTTTTTAATACAAAAGAATTACAGGAGTGATCAGATTGAACATAAAGGGGTCTGCAAGCACATCAAACAAATTAGGCCTGTGTTACAGATCTTTGTTTCCTCCATTCATAGAGCAAGTAGGTTCTCCATGTAAGTAGAAACCCTCACAGAAAAAAACTTCGAAACCACCCCATATATGGAAAGTCCGTTTACTGCTCTGGTATTAGGGTCATACACTAACAACTCCTTACCATTCTGCCATACGATCACCCCATCTTTCCAACACCCAAGGGGGATCCCAATACTTGGAAAAGGGTCCAATCATCTCTACTTTGATCCAACAATCGTCAACTTTCATCACCCAAATTTCAACGAAATTGCTGGTTTGTTCACGCCAACGTCGCCAAGGATAGTAGATTATAGCCAGGGATTCATGGAGTACCCCGAGCTCCTTCCTGTAGACAGAGTAAGAACCTTCAGCATCTGGGACATGCACCTGCCGAAACACCTCATTCCCCATGTCAAAACATACCACAGACTCCTTAATTTCAACACTTGTGTTTTCCCTAAAAAGTTCAAGGCCCAGCCAATATGGCATTCCTTTCAGGATTGCCGAACACATATAATACGGCCCGATTGAACAGGGCACAATGGCATCGACTACTCTCCAAGAACCTGTACTCAGCTAGTACACCTCAGCTTCGGCATGATTTGGAGGTTCATCCCGGGAATACCAAATCCTCACCACCCTGTAATCATCAAGATGGTAACCAAAATAATAGTGGCTTTTTGAGATTTTTTTTTTTAAAAAAAAGTAAACGTATTTTAGAAAAATTTCAAATATGATTTTATTCCAATTAAAAAATTTGGTCATTCTTGTATTGTCATCAAACAAATAAATACGAATGATCATTTTATTTCAGCTTCTTGTATTCTTCGTAATACTTATTCTTAATTATAAATAATTAGTATTCTAACGTACCAAATGTAACCTTAGTTTGAACATTAGTTTTCACCTACAAGGCTACAAGATCTCTCAGTAAAACATTATTTTTCATCTTGTTAGCAGATGCCCCATATAAGGAGAGGGGGTGAAACCATTTTAAGAAAGATCGCATAACCCCTCTTTTTAATTTGCTAATGCTAGTAGGCAGTACCATATCTCAATCGTATCAATTAAAGAAGTTGAGTCAATTAATTAATTATTACACTTTCAAAATTAGTTCAATTCCTTGCTAAAATTAACTAATGAGCATTTTTCATGCTTGTTGCAACTAAATAAAAAGAAAAATGCTAGGGGCTCTCCGAGCTAGTATTCTTCTCATCCTAGGTGGATATTAATAGCATGTCTCTGCCAATTAATTATTTCGTGCACTTGAAGGTTTAGTGCATGAAACTTTATACATTGAGTGGCAACACTAAAATTTTTTGCCTACCTTATTAGTGTAGAAATATATAAAGCAATGAAAAGAGAGCAGAAGCAAAGAGATAAAAGAGAATAATAAAAACTACAATAGAATATAAAGTGATTGAAAACATAGTTTTGTCCTTACTCAACTGAGTGATAGGCTCAATCTTAAATGAAGTACACGTTTGAACTTTACACTTATCTATAAGATAATGTTAGTATTTTTGTTGGTTTAATTCGGTTTCAAAATGCTGAGGCTATTGTCCACGGGCTTAAACATTGATATAAAATGCTCAGAATCCAATCTCCACCGTTCATAATGTGGATTCATGTGTCATGATCCCTGCAAAGTTGGACCACAAACACTCATCGATCGGAGCTGTTGATCAAGGACCGATGGAATGTCAGGTAACTCTCCTCTGCAGGGGGTGTCCGGACAGGCTGCTAGGCTGTCTGGACACAAATTCCAGCAAGCATGTTTTTGGTTGCTCGCAAGGTCCTGTCCGTACAAGCACTAACGCTGTCTGGACACCTCGTAGAAATCATGCCCAAAACGTCTGTTTTATGTGGGCCCAGGTCTAGGGTTTTGTATGTGATATAAATACAACTTTATAGAAGAGAGAGACACGAAATTTCACCCAAGGTTTTGTGAGAGACTGTGCTTAGAGAGAAGATCTGTGTAAGCCTAATTATTCCTCTTAGAGGATTTTGTTAGTTTCATTGTGCGCTTCATTGAGAAGTCTATCGAAAGGATCCGGTAAAGGAGAATCACGTTGAAGAAGATTGTAAGCAAGGAGACGAGTTGGAGGCTTGTCGATCTTACAAAGTCAAAGGCTTGCATAGAGTTGTGAGTGTTCCTAGTGTCTGTAATCTCTGGATAATCTTTTGATAGTGATTTCCTGGGTTTGACTGCTCCCGGAGAGGTTTTACTTTTATAGCCTTTTTTAAAAGGTTTCCTCTTCGTCACCAAAATATTTGTGTGTGATTGTTCTTATTTTGGTAATTGTTTGCTTTTATAAATATCCATTAATTTCGCATAAATTGTGATATTTATTTGTTTAGCGTTTTTCATATAAGAATATATTTAAAGTGATCAAATTCTATTTGAATTCAAATGGTTATAGATGAGGATTATTGAAATATATTATACCGTATTACAATAATAATATTTATAGAGAAATTAAGGTTTGATAAATAAGATCAGATGATCAGATTGAACATAAAAGGGTCTGCAAGAAAATCAAACAAATTTGGGCTCTGTTACATATCTTTATTTCCTCACAGAGGAACTAGGCTCTCCATGTAAGTAAAAACGCAGGTAGAAAAAAGCGTGGGAACCACCCCATAAGGTGAAAGTTTGTTTACTGCTTTGATATTAGGATTATACACCAACAACTAATCGTTATTATTCTGCCATACGACCACGCCATCTCTCCAACACCCCAGCAGCATCCAAAAACTTGGAAGGTCCAATCCTCTGCACTTTGATCCAACGCTCGTCAACCCCATCATCATCTTTCGTCATCACCCAAAAGTCAACGAAATTTCTCACGTGTTCCCTCCAATGATTGCAGATTAAAGCCAGGGATTCATTCAATACCCCGAGCTTCTTCTAAGAACCTCTGCCTGCTGAAACACCTCCTTGCCCATGTCAAAAGAATATTATTGTACTCATGACCAATCCAATATGGCACTCCTTTCAAAATTACCGAACAGTTAAGTTTCCAGATTAAACAGGGCACAATGGCATCGAATACTCTCCAAGAACCCATACTTGTCGAGTACACCTCAACTTGGGCACGATCTCGAGGTTCATCGCACGGATACAAAATTCTCACTACTACAAACAACTATAAGAAATCGAAACTGGGAAACGAGCAGCCTAAGCAATAATCTATCTCTCTGTCGCACTCCTCATTACCATATGGCTTAAATCAGAAGTTCCAAAACAAAAATACCTTGCTTCTCATTCAAAACTTGTCCACAAAATGCTTTGGAGTGCCGTAACTCTACTCAGCTCAAGCAATAGATAGAGATAGTTTATGGTGGGGAAGTGATAGATAGAGATCGTTTTCGTCTCCACATGTACTTTCTGAAGATAAAGAGTCTGTTCTTGTGATGATTGACTTGTTGGTAGTGTGTTTCTTTCTTCCAATGTAAGCAAGGTATGAAAATTGCTTTAGAACAAGATGATCACTTTGAAGGGTCGCTTTCACATGCCGAAGTGGTTTCAGAAAAACAATGTGGATTTTGTTTTGCTATCAGGAAATGGAGATATAGCTTTTGGACTGTGAAAAGTGTTCATGTACATGCCTTCTTTTGTGCTGCATCAATAGGTGTAAGAGTTTAAATTCCACGTAAATTCACAAATCTAAGTGATTAGCATAATGTTGTTTGGTTGAAATTCGCAAGTTTAAGTTTTTGGGTTAAGTAATATCCTAGCATCTTGGAGTTTCTAGTTCCGTCATTTATACTTATTGCTAGGGAGAAAATATGCCCATCTAGTTATATTCATTTACCATTTTGTCATTGTCCATTCATATGGTGGCACGTGTCCCCATTGGCTTATAAAAGGAGAAATGTCTCCCTTTCTTCCGGACTCTCTCCACGTCTCCTCTCTGGAGGAGACTCATATTTCTCCATAACCTCCCTCACTCCCTTTCATATATCTCACTTTACACACACAAATTATCTGATATTAGAGGCATATTATCATTATATATTTTTATTCACATACAAGATGCTAATTAGCTTAGGCATTGGAGAGTCTTCGTCCTCAACCGAAAACTCTTTGACCGTATTCTCATTTTGCAAGAATACCATTGATGCACAGAGATTCAAATGCATAGAGATTCAACTCAAAGCTTGACTACGAAGAAATATCGCTAACAAACAGTAATGTGGACCAAACATTGCATCACCACTTAAAAAAATTAGGTTTGACCCCTCATTTACGCTTTGGTCATCTAATGAGAAATTCTGGTTCCATCCTTGCTAACAAATAATATGAAAGTGATGCTTTCATTGCATGGACAAGCCTACAAAGGAAGATATCCGGCTTGGGGGTCCCCAGCCCCCAAGCCATAAGATGGTCCCAAAAAAATAATTATATATATATAAAAAAAAAAAAAAACCTTTAAAAATTAAATTTTGTCCCCCAAAGAATTTTTTTTAAAAAAAATTTGTTCCCACAAACTAAAAGTTTTAATTCCGCCCACGAAAATACTCTTTATAATTTAAAGGAGGTAGTTTGAGTATATGAACAAATAATGGGAGACTCAACTGGAGGAAGATGTTAGAGACAGCTAGCTCAATGTGGTACAGCAAAGTCTACACAATGTGTCAAAAAAGAAGATGCTTTTCCAAAACTTCATTAGAATCTGATTATATTTGTTTATTGTTCAAAACAGAGACAAATTTTGTATGATGCTATGTATTTGCCAAAAGGTAGCAAACAATTGATGGCCCGCATGGAAGGAATTCTATGCACTTTTGCAGGATCTGAAGGTGTGTAATGCACCCAATTCAGAACTCATATATACAAAAATGCTTGCATATATAGTGAGCTGGATGCAATTGTCCTACTCACTCAAACTAGTCTACAAAGTGGAGCATGCAATGTCTTTGAGTGAAAAAAAGGGGAAAGAAAAAAAAGCCATCTTTTTTTGCTTTTACTACCTTTGCCCTCTCTTTCTCTGGGCTTTGAAGGGAAACCAATCATGCCATGGGTGGTGTGGAAGATTTGCAATAAAAAAAAAGGTCAATTTGATGGCTGTCTCAAAGTCAAAAAAAAAAAAAAAATGTACAGGCATGATGATGACAGGGATTACGTAACCTTTTTTGGCTGAATTGGAAGAAGCTTCTGAAGCCGAATGCTGATATTTTTCTTCTGACAAACCCATTCTGTATCTTATCTTGCCCTTGCTATGACTTTATCTTATCTGCCCTGTTTGCAAGCTTTTCTTTACTGCCCCTTTTGGTCTAAAGCAGTTGAAGATGAACATGTTAAAAAAAAAAAAAAATTACTGTGAATTCTCTTGCTTTACAGTTTGTGAGATGCAAATGAAATTAATGTTTATGTGATGGTGTAAACAATTTTCAATCTTTTTTTATTGAAACTTGATGCAGGAAGAATTTTAGAAAATTGTTATTTTAATTATGCATGTGTGTTTTAGTTTTCCTTTTCAATAAGGATTGAGTTTTTACTTTTCTATTAGGATTTGTTTTCCTTTTCCTATTAGGATTTGTTTTCATTTTCCAATTAGGTTTGCTTTTCCTTTTCCTTGTTAGTTTAGGAGGTGCCTAGCCTATATAAAGGCATCTAGTTTTTGTTGTTTTTCAATCCAATTTATACTATCAATTAAATTTAAGTCTATCAGAGTTATTTCTCTGTTTGCTTATTTTGGGCACTTAAGGATTTTCTCTTCCCTACTTGTTATTTTCTCTCTTCCTGAATTCCCTTTTCTATCTTCAAATCTTAGTTTCTGCTGCTTTTATACGCTGTCAGAACAATCCTAGTTCTGCCCGGCGTCAGTTGGTATCAGAACTTAGCGTCTTCTTGGGATGAATTTTTTCATTAGTTTTTCATGACTAGTGGTCGTGGTCGACGTGGACAGGTTCCGAAGGAGGAAGTCCCTTACCATGAGCGCAGTATACAAGACGTGATGATTGAAGATTTGCAAAGGCAGGTTGCGGAGTTAACCCAGCGTCTAGCGGCGCAAAACTTGGAGATGTATTGCGATATTGACGGTCGCAATTCAAAATCCAATTTCGAGAACCCGTATCACAAGCCTGTTCAAATCTTAGTTTCTACTGCTTTTATACGCTGTCAGAACAATCCTAGTTTTACCCGGCGTCAAAACTTGACACCAGCTAGGATGTTAAATCACCGCTTAGAGTCCATTTAGCTCTTTAAAAGTGCGTTTTTAAACAAAATGGCCAAAAGTCTCATTTATGAGTTTTTTTTTCTTTTAATGGCGGTTTGAAAATGTGATAAATTTTACATTTTTTAGTTGCATAAATGGGGTGTGCTTTTAAAAACATGCAATTTTCAAAGCCAAAATGTGATTTTACTATATGCTTAACTATACTATTTAAAAAAAAAAAAATCGTGTTTTCATTTTTTTTTTTTTAAATCACAGAATCGCAAATTCAAACGAACCCTTATTCCAAAAATTTAAAGCGAATAAAAAATAAAAAATTTAATTAATATTCTAACACTCTTTTTCATGTGTGAGCTCAATTTTTTCCTCAAAATGTGAGACTCAATAAGTAAAAAATTCAAATTCAGAATCTTTATTTTAATATCATAATATGTCATCTTTTATTCTAAAAATAAAAAATAAAATAAAATAAAAAATAAAAAAGCATGAGAAGTCAATTGGGAATTGGGGATGTAATAGATTGATAACTATGAACTAGACAATGCCTAGTTGAATACTTCATAGAAGTGCTTTTTACATTAAAAGACGCACACACATCAGTCAAATTAAAGTGGAACACACACAAGCTGAGTACATGATTACGTGAGCAGTTTTGTTCAGATTACTGATGCCCTTTCTCTACTAGCAGGCTTGATTATATAAATTAACATGATCACATTGTTCATATCTCTTACAGGGACACATCCATGGAATCTATTTTGATCATAAATGGGAAGTTGTTGAATGTCAATGGTCGTCGGTTGCCTTGTCCTAATTTATAATCAGTTTGACAATTCAAAGCAACGACTAGAACTTCTGGTCCTTGTATTTTGGTTGTATATATGTTATTTGCTTCTTAGTAGTAGATTTATTGTACAGTAGAGAAATAAATAAAAAAAACTGTTATAGTTTCAGAATTATTAGTTACAAAGACATAAAGTGTAGGACAGACATAGCAGAAGCTGCATTTAATGTATGATGACTTTTACCCTTGTCAGGATTGACTATAATCTCTCATCTACAATTGTGAGAGGCTCTCGATAAGACCCACGTGCTTTTACAGGTGTTTTGATTATCCAAATATCATTTTTAAAATGGTTAACTTTATCGGAAGCCTCTCTCAATTGCGTGTCGAATTGTAATCGAACAGGCACCCGATAACTGTACATTTGAATTATTTTGAGTTTTCCGTTAATCAGTCATATGTTGCGTAAGCAATTACATGTCTAACAGGCGTCTACTTCCATTTCACATGACCATTTGATTATAATGGCGTTGAGCTACAATTGTGAGAGGCTCTCGATGCGACCCACATGTTTGAACATGTGTTTTTACTATCCAAATGTCTTTTTTCAAACATGTGAACCTTATTGGAAGCCTCTCTCAATTGCATGTCAGATTGCAATCGAGCAGGCACCCGGTAACGATACATTTGAATTATTCTGGCTTTTCCATTAATCAATCATATGTTGCATTAGCAATTACATGTCTAACAAGGCATCTACTTCCATTTCACAAGATCATTTGATTACAATTGTGTTGAACTACAATTAGGAGAGGCTCTCGATGAGACCCACATGCTCAAACATGTGTTTTGACTATCCAAATATCTTTTTAAATAGGTGAAACTTATCTGAAGCCTCTCTCAATTGCCTATCAAATTGTAATCGGGCAAGCACTCCGTGACGGTACATTTGGATTATTTTGGCTTTTCCGTTAATCAGTCAAATGTTGCATTAGCAATTATATGTCTAACAAGGCGTCTACTTCCATTCCACAAGACCATTTGATTACAATGATATTGGACATGTGCCCCTTTGCTATACACAATTTATGCATTACCCAGATCTCTGAAATAGGAAAAAAAAAAAAAAAATTTTGATCACTCGTCTCACAACTTGCCCTCCCAGAATCCACCAAAATTATTTCCATAGGTTTAAGGGGTCATGTGTAGTAGCCAGGATGGATAAATTGAACAGGTGTAGTGATCCATAGCTTCTGTGTCTTTTACGCAGCAAGCAATTAGCATGTTTAAAAGGATTGGAAAACATGGTCAACTGGCAGCCTCTGAGATGCTGTGCAACGATGGTTGCCATGTTCTTGGCCTGGCTGTGGCAGAGTTGTTTGTTGATGATGTTGGTGTTGGTGTCCTCGATGATCGGTGTCTCTCATGCTTGCTCACCTGAAATGCAATGACATAATCTGTTGAGTGATAATGAATAGTAAATATTTGCACATGGGGCTTTCAACAGCACATATTATTCTTCATTTTAATCATTTTTAGCCTCTGACTTAAGGGAGCTCAAGCATCTGCTATTATTTTTATGCCCATCTTCTGAATTAGTTTATTTTTAATGTAATTTTTTCTGATTATGTTGTACTTGAAAACCATTAATTTAAATATATGATTAACTACTTGATTCAGAACCAACAAACAAAATTACTGTTTATTGAAGTTTTACATGGTTGTCGGCCTTCTCCTGCTCAGATCTTCTTGCTGTTGTCTCTGACTTCTCCTTTACCCTCTCTGTCTTCTCTCCTGATTCTGACTGGTTTTTCTTCATCTTTGCTTGCTTCTTTGCCCACAACCCTTTCATAACCTCTACAACCCACAAAGCAAAATTGGATTTTGATGTCAGATTATGCTCAAAATTAACACTCTCCCCCACAAACAAACAAAAAAACACAGGGAAAGAAATTAACCAACATACCTTGAGCTGTGATGAGTCTATAAACTTGTCCAAGAACAAGGGTGTCTGTCGGTCTGAGCAGCTTGATCCTTGTTACACGAACCTGGTTGTTATTATTGTTGTTGTTTTTGTTGATGATGATGTCATTCTTTGCCGTGCAATCTTCCTTGCCATTGTTGGATGGACACAAGGCGGTGGAGATGAGCAGAGCAACATAGTGACCAGGATTCATCTTCATGATCTCACTTGCGCTCACAGACCAATAAAACTTATCCACTTTCCCATTTGGGTGTTGTAGCTCTAGCGTTGCTGCATCAATGGCTTGGCAATTCCCCATCTCTCTGTGCCTCTCTCTCTCTCTCTCTATAGAAGAAGAAGAAGGAAGAAGAAGAAGATGGTGATGAGGAAACCAATGAACAAATTAAAGCTCAAGTATGTAGCAGCCTCTTTATACCCACCACCCACCACTTGGTAGAAGTAAATGACCAAAAATAAAAGAAACCGACTAAGGGTAAAAAATGTTGTATGGTAATGATAATGTGTGACAGTGTGAGAGACATTATGGGAATCAATGGCAGTTTGGGAATTAAAGTGATGACATGGTGGCATGATTGTCCTAACATGGCATTATGTGGTGAGATATGGATGGTCGGCTGAGGAGACAAAAGGAAGTAGGGCCATAGGTGTTTTGGTCCGTTACATGTGGATGAGATGTGGCTTGATAAGGTAAATCCTCAGTGCCTTTCATGCAATGTCAAATTTTATAAGATGAAAATAGTTTTTTTTTTTTAATTGTTTGTTTATGTCTTTTAACTTAATAACATAAAACAAATGGCCTCAAAGGTAAATCAATCGATTGGAAATCACGTCTCATAAAGCAGAAGTCACTAGTTCGAATCACAATCGTCCTCTTCCTCCCTAAGTTGGTCATATCATCAAAAATGCATGCAAAATGCAAAATATGATGCATGACTAGTTATTATTAGCATTTGAAGAATTTTTGTGCCAAAATTCATATGATGAAAAACATTGGTGCAAAGGAATTTTTATTTATTTTTTTTTTGGAAGGGGGAGGAAAGGTCAACATAGGTTTAAACAAATCAACATGAATACAACTCATTTAATTAATGATGTCAAACAAAAGTGAATAAGCTCTTCTTATATATATATATATATATATATATATATATATATATCAGAATTCTCATCATTAGTCTAAGACAGTATCATAGTTTTCAAGCATTTTCTTTTTCTTGGTAATTCTTGTTAATTTAAACTTCAATTAACCATAGTTCATCCATCCTAGCTATTACCTTTTCTTTTCTTTTCTTTTCTTTTCAATATGGGAGAGGGGGGAAGGGGAATCCAATAGCTATTACCTTAAGGTCAAAAGAGTTGAGCTTGATAAACTGGGTTTTAACATTCACTACCCCATTGCATGATTTAGAGACTCATTATTCACATCTACATGACATCTAAAGAGTAGTAAATTATTAAATCTGACATATATTTTCAGATAAATGTACCTATGTGAGAATCGCGAAATCAAATCCTCTCTAGTTCAAATTGAAAGGAGCTGGTTTCTTAAAACGGTGGGACAAAATTGTCCAAAAAAATAAAATGACAATTTTACCCCTAATTTAAACTGAAAAGATTCGATTAGGAGAATCGGATGCTATATTATATATGTATATCACATTATTTATTAAAAATGAATATAGTATGACAAATGACAATAAATATTAGTTTAACAAACTGGATTAAATAATATTTTTTTTTCCAAATTAAACAAAATTTATATACTTAATTATATATAATTCGATACAACCAAAGTGCGCGTGGCAGAGTGCGAAGACAAGTGGGGGAGGAGACTCACCCAACGGATGAGAAGGAGGGGGCGGCGTGAAATTTTGTGTTGCGAGGGAAAGAAAACGTGAAAGACGCCTCGGCAGTGGGCCCCTTATTCTCGGCACCATCAAAATCACACCGAGCTTCCCTCGACACGTAATGAGTGCGTGTCGCGCGTGGGGGGTTTCGGGGGCACTTTTGTGTTTACCTTTTTCTGTCCGTTACATTCCAAAATCCAAAAGCGTCCTTCAAAAAGAGGGCAGATCCCATTTGCATTTGCTAAAGCCTAAATAATTGCAAAAGCTTGGCTTCTCTTTTCTTTTCTTTTTGTTTTTCTTTCTTTTTTTTGTTTTAGGTGTTTGTGTTTTTCTTTATTACAGGGTGTTTGGGGTTATGTTCTTACCTGTATTTGATCTCGCGGTAGCTTCACGTGAGAGGGTATTTAGATTTTTTCTTATTCGGATGGATGTTCGAATAGTTCGAACAATTGTCTGAAAAAGTATCCAGATGCCTATCCGAGTAGAATAAGAATTGATCACAATCTCTCAATTTTCACGTGAGAGGCTATTTGGACCTCATCTTATTCGGATGGATGTTCGAACGGTTCAAACAACTGTCTGAAAAAAAAAAAAAATGTTAGGGCACCTATCCGAGCAAAATAAGAATTGCTCACAATCTCTCATTTCACACGTATCGAGAAATTATCGAGCTAAGTCGAATTTTGAATATGAATCTAAGGAGATTATCATGGTAAATAAGTCAAAATGTTTATGGAGATTTGACTAGTTATTTTGAACTCCCTCTTAAGGTTTGATTATGTGTTTGAAACTCATAATGTAATTTATGATCTAATTTAAAAAGATGCCATCTAAAGTAATGTTTTTCAAAATCATGATGAAAATCATAATTTAGGTAAATCTTTTAGTGGAATTTTCTAAAGTCATTTGGGTTTCAAGGTATTGTGGTTTCTAGCTCTTTCATTTTCTTATTTGTTAACCATGATGTTTTGTATAATTTTAACAATATTTTATGGATAGTACGTGAGATTTTTAAACTCAGCTTTATTCTAGCTCTTGGCATAAGAACAATAAAAATTTGCCAAAAAAAAAAGACAAAGCAATAATAGATTAACATGCATTGGCACAAACAATCGATCCCCATAATCTAAGAAATAATTTCTAAAATTTAAAATAATTCCTCCATAACCATGACTAAGCTATTTATCAGTGTGATATGACCATAATAAGGTTCTATCGAGGGCCCGTATCACGTTATGACTCGGGCCCTAAAGGGTCATTATCCGCCAAATTCTTGATCGAGATTTTCTAGAATTATCTGTTTGAATTCTCTTTTAAATATTGAATCGGGTCCCTTCTCATTTGAAGTTCGAGCGGACTACAATTGAGATAGAGAATTATGAGTGATCCCAATCCACAAATTTCTTTATATTCAATGATAAATGCAATTGTGCTAGGTCTTTCAAATTGAGAATAAATGGACTTAATACAGCAACTTGTGGTGCCACTACCCTGTCAGAATTTCTGTCTTCGAAATTCTTTGCTACTTCTTTGAAATTTGATGATTGAAAAATAATTTGGTCCCACTAAGAACATCACACGTCTGACCACACCTACTTGAGAAACTCATGTTGTATTAGAAATAAATAAATTAGAAAGATTACCCAAAGAATTCCTCCTCTTTTCCCTCATCTGCATTTGATTGCATTAAAATATTAATTAAATTTATTATTATTTTATTATTAATTTAAACTTTTAAGATAATTATAAGTCTTAAGTTCAAAATTTCTTTCTGATTTTTTTTTTTAATCTCATATTTCAATTAAATATTCTAGGGTTACTGCTATAATTAGTACATTCATGCTCACTTGTTTCCTTAAGTTCTAATTGAAAACTGATCTCTCAAATCAAATCTTGCTTTTTCAGGTATATAATATGAAATCCCCATTTCTTAATCTTTTCCTTTTAACCCCTTTTTTTTTTTTTTTTTTTTTTGAAATCCCCATCTTTTAACCTTTTTTCTTATATTATTGTTATTTTTTTATTTTTTATTTTGATAGATTATTATAGTTTATCTTCTGAAACAAAGGACCTCGTATAGTTAAGAAAGAACAGCTAGCACATCCTTCCCCCACGTGAAATCAATCTAACCACATGCCAAATTGTACTTTTCCATATCTTGAAACCCTAATTACAACTATAATAATAAGAGTTAATTTCCTTTTTCCCTAAGCTAAAAAGAAGTATTTTGAAATTGGGCATCAACCAAATCCAGTGGGCATCGAAAGCTTCAATGTCTACCTGGGAAACAGAGAGAGATGATCTTTGCTTCAACCGGAAGAGAAACAACAGTAAATGTTCAAAATAATGCAACTTAGACTCTTGTAGATCTTTCTATATATATGGTAATTAAACTACTCCCGAGGAATCTTTGACAAATCTTATTTTTTTTTGCTAGTATTCAAATGTTAGTCATATTAGGGTTTATGGATTGGAACCTATGGCAATTAGCTGTCTAAATTATTATAATGATAGAGCTCACATGGGACATAACTGCCCAAATAAATTTTGAGTTGTCTAACCACTTATCCGAACAGTTGAATCTCACATTAGCTCTCTCACAATAGTAATCTAGGCAGCCAATTGTTGTGGATCTAATCATAAGGTTTATACCTATTGATTGGAATCCCCTGCAATCTGAACAGGGAATTGCAGAAAATTTGGATTCCTAGGCCTTTGTCGGATCACTTATTTGGGCAGTTAAATCCCACATGGACTCTCTTACAATAATAATTTGGGTAGCTAATTGTTGAGGATTCAACCATAAACTCTATGCCTATTGATTGGAATCCTTTACAACCTGGACTCGAAATTGGAAAAAATCCGGATTCATATGCCTCCAAGTAATGTAAATTTTTTAATTTTTTTTTTGAAGTAATAACCCTAATGAGGCTTCAAAAGTTTCAAGTGAAAAGAAAAGATAGAAAATTAATAATAACAACACAAAAGAAAACACTATTGCCACTAATGATAGTCTGATTTGATCCAAAATCCTAGAAATGTGTAAGTGAATCCAGCCATGTGAAAGCTTTAGGTATGAAGGCTTCCAACACCCTTAAATGATGCATTTTTTTTTTTTCTTGCTAAAAAATGTAGCTGAAGAAGATGGTGGACTACAACCATTAAATACTTGAAGAAAGATCTTAACTTCTTTTGTACAAAATCTCCCAAGCCATATATTTTATATGGGAAGTCCAACCTTTGCCATTATTTGTGCTTTGATTTTAGTATAAAACAAGTGGGTGGCATTCAGCTCCTTCTCCTTTTCATGAATTGAATTTGGGTGGGTGCAACTTGTGTAGGCCCCATTGCCATTACTTTGGCATTTAACATTCTGATCACAACTTCCTCACCAAACAGCATGAAGAGTATTTTTGGGATTCTTGTGGTGAGATGATTTTTGTCCCTTTCATCTTATGTACCTAAAATGGATGACACAAGCCAAGAAGTTAGCCTAGGGCACCAATTTTTTTTTATATTTGTGCCTATGTCATTGGAAGAGAAACAAACATAGATGAAAATAATAAGCCAATGTTTTGTTAGTTAGGGTTTATATTTAGGTACACATTATTTTAAATTGGACAATAACAATCTGGTTGCTAAGATCCAACCAAAAAAAATAAAAAAAATTAAGGGAATACTACTTATTTAGTCCTTAGAGTTTGTAGTTGTACCAAATTAACCATTGGGCTATCAAAAGTATCTTAAATATCTCTAGGGTAAGTTATTTGTCTAAAATGGTTCTTGTGGTCAACTTTTTGACAAAAACCGTTAGATGTACACACAAATTCATGTCACAACTTAATCCCTGATTAACACATGACATAGCCGGAGCCTGGAGACTCAATTTGTTGAAAATTTACACCTTAAACCCCAATTTATTTTACGGCCCCTTTACTAGGTGAGGGGCGATCCCCCCTCCCCCACATCAAACTCGGCAAATTTCCTCTCTATTTTAGTTTTAAAAATGTTTTTTTTTTCTTTTCTATTTTAGTTACCAACTTTTTTAAAGCATTTATATCTCACTCTCTATTTTAGTTATCCACTTCCACTATTCCATTCAAATATTCTTTCTCCAACAATTATATCTTTGAAAATTGTCTTTTCTTAACACTCATATTTTAAAAATTCCATCTCTTCTCGATGGTCATTATTTTAATTACAAAAAATCATATATTTGTAATGGTAATATTTTTTTCAAATTTTGTTTTTCCTTAACGTTCATAATTTTATTAAAATTTTCTAACAATCATTTCTTAAAAAATTCGTGTAGAAAGGAAAAGTATGCTTCAGAGGAGAGAAAGAAAGAGAGGAGAGGAGAGGAGAAAAGAGAACAACAAAAAGGGAAAAAAAAAATTGAGAGGAGAGAGAACGATAATATATATATATTGAGAGGAGAGAGAACGATAATATATATATAATTTTGGGAAAATTATTCTTTCTCCCCATGAATTACCAGTCGATGATCATATACCCCCATAAACTACCAATTTTATATTATGGCCCCATCAAACTACCATTTTGTTACCAAAAATCTCCTTCTGTCAATCAAGGTCGTTAAGTCGGACAGTCAACCCATCACGTGCGCGTCACATGCCTTTAATGTATATGCATTTTTTTTGGGTAATTATCTTTTTCCTCGTGAACTACCACTCGATTACTATATACCTCCATCAATTACCAACTTTACGCCCACGTAATGGGTTGACCATCCGACTTAACGACCTTGGCTGACGGAATGGGGGTTTTGGTAACGAAATGGTAGTTTGATAGGGTCGTAATGTAAAGTTGGTAGTTGATGGAGATATATGATAATCGAGTGATAGTTCATGAAAAAAAAAAAAAAAAAAAGAAAAAAAGAGTAAACTATAATTTTATAATAGGGTTAGTCATCAGCTATGCTACGTGTGAATTCGATTGTGCATCCAATGGTTTCCGTCAAATGGCTTATGACATGAATCATTTTGGACATATACATTACCTCAAAGTCATCAACTATGCTACGTGTGAATCTTTGTGTGCATGTAATGTTTCTGTCAAATAGTTGATGATAGGAACCATTTTGAATAGATACCTTAATTACCCCAACAATATTTACAATGCTTTCAGTTTATTTACTACAACCGTAAATTCCATAGACCAATTAGATAATTTTCTTAATAATTAATCTAGTGGTTGACATTATTATATCCAGTAATGAAAATGATAATGATGAACATTCCTACGTAACCATCTAAGAGCATTTCCAATGGAAGAGCCAGATGTTACTTTTATCTAAACTAGCTCTTCAAATGTTCAAAAAACCTCCCACATTGGATGAGCCAAAAATATATGTAAAATATAAATTTGATTAGAAGAGCTAAAAAAAAAGTTAAATGTAGCAGCACTTTTTAAGGGAGCCATTTTATTTTTTAGTGTTTCTCTCTCCTGCTTTATCTTTTTCTCAAATCTTTTCCCACCTTTTTTTATAAATATAACTAATCGGATGTAGAGACACTTAAAAATGGCATAGCTAAACTAGATAAAAGTGAATTTTGAAAAGCCATTTTACATAAAAATATAGCTCTTCCATTGGGAATGCTCTAATAGGCAGACTGATAGCTGAACCTTGAAAACGCTAACAGAATGTCTAAGCACTAACCCTATTTATGTGGAGGTAGAAGACGGGGGTAAATTTTGGATTTCTGTTACTATTTTTTTAACTACAAAAGGTAAGTAATCCTATTAAGATTTATGAATTTGTCTTGCCTTCAAGAAAAAAATCATAGAAAATTTTCTTGTAAAAAAATGAATGGTGAAAATTGTCTCAAGTGAAGCTCAACTTCAGAGCATTTACCAGATAGGGTTGTGGGTACATTTCTATATGCTTATGGTCCATAATTAGCCCCCCTTCTTTGAATGAAATGATTACTATCTTTTCTTTAAATGTCACAATAATAAGAAGAATATGTCATTATACGACAATTATTAAGGCAGGGGTGGTCCAGTTCTTGGAGATCCTATACCCAATAATACTCCATGAACCCTAATCTATAAAATTTTGTATAATGAACCATTGGAATTCCACTTGTTGGAATCCTAATTCCTCAGCCCCATCAACAACTAAGCCATTAGGAGCCTAGAATCAATATTAATTTTTTCTAAAACTGGAACCATAATTTTGTATTGAACCTAAAAGCAATTGCTTTCACATGGTTCCCCACCCATGAATTATTCCAGGCACATAAACATCCATTGGCTCATACCAAGGTCCACTCAAAGACATATAATTTGTGGAATTCGAGCCATTCGGTCAAAATAAATGGCCTAAATTGAGCCACGTCAACCCTCAAAGAAAAAGAAATGACGAAAGGAGAAGAGGTGGCTGACCACCTCCTTGGTGGGTGAAGGGGTGGTTAGCCACCTTGTGAACCATCGGAGGTGGCCAAAACTGGTGGTTCAACCATTTAAGGGGTGATCAGATCACTCGTTTGCCTTTTATATTTTTTTGGCAGGACCTGTCCTTCCATAATATACTATTATCATTGAGTCAAATGGAGTTTAAAAAGGCACTGGGAGGTAGGTAGCTGTCACAATTCAAATCAATTTGGAGTACTGTCACCTGATTAATCAGAAATGACACCAATTATTGGGTGCTTAATTCTATGGCCTATCAAACCCAATTTCACCCACTAGAAAATGACATGCAGATACCACAGCAACCTCAAACCTAACATGCTGCATAGCATATTCTCAGGCTCACCAATCCCCTATAAGTTGCCACTTCCTGGTTCCTTGCAGAAGTTTGCAACTTGAAGTTTGAATTTTCCATCAAAATTAAATTAGTGTAGGGCCATGGAGCTCCATGAGTTGAATCTAATTTTTTATAAGGAATCAAAATTTTATTAAAGGAAGAGTCACAACCCGGTGGTTGGTACACAAAAAGTATATAAGAAAGAACCTAGCTAGAAAGATAAAAGATCAAGAAAAACATGAAAAAGCACATTAGGAAAGTCTAAGGCAGCTGCCCAAAGAAAACTGTATTGAAGAAGAAAAACTTTAGTTTCGCCACCGTTTTCAACATTCAGCAGTGTGAAAGATGGTGTCGTCTAACCTTTTCTGGTGGTCTTTGGAAGGAAAGGAATGATAAAAGCTTGGCCTCACTTCTATCTTGTTTAGGAGATTGGGGAAGCTTAATACTCACCTGACTCTTTTATGCTTACATGCAACCAAGTTAAAGTGATTTTTTTAAGTCATTGTACAAGCACAATATGATTCAAAAACATAATCTCCACAAGGAAGCTCACAAATCAAGCAGTTATAATATCATTCAAAATCATAATACTTTAAACGACTTGGGTCAAATTGAAATGGATAGAGATGCACTGATAACTATAAAAGAAAACCAGAAAAAAGTGAAAAGAGTGGAGAGCAATAAAACTACTTAAGTGCTTGTTCAAATCCAGTTCTGCCTTTGGATTTACAGCAAAGAAAACAATTAAATAAATGTTCTAAGGCATCCTATAAAGGGAAAGGCTAATCTTATACTGCTTTAGCATGTAAATAAGATTCACAAGTAATAGAGGCAACAATGATTTATAACAAGATTGCACAAAGAGCTTGGAGAACCTTCAACAGAGAAATATAATATAAGATAACCTTATAACTCAGTGCTGCTCGTTATCATACAGACGGGAAATACTTGTTTAGATTGAAGGGCAGTGAATAAAATTCCTCACTCCTTGTATCACCTTTGAAGGACCGGAACTTGTCCCACCAATGTTTACCTCTGTCTTTCCTGATTCCACCGTCCCTCCGATGCAGTGTGTTGTCCAGGAAATATGCCACGCAGCCCGCAACAAAAGCTTCTGATGAAAAAGGGACATTCACAATATCGTTGAACTGCCAAGGAAAGAAAGAAAGGCATTATTGTTAAATCACCACTTATTTCAAGATCTTAAGCTGATAAAAATGAAAAAATTTTATCATTTAATCAATACCAATATTTTAATGCTCCTCACGAGTTAACTCAAACTCCCCTTTAATAGACGAGGCCCAACATG
>NC_081543.1:3649555-3667157 GCF_901000735.1 Corylus avellana
TTTTTTTGGGTAATTATCTTTTTCCTCATGAACTACCACTCGATTACTATATACCTCCATCAATTACCAACTTTACGCCCACGTGATGGGTTGACCGTCCGACTTAACGACCTTGGCTGACGGAATGGGGGTTTTGGTAACGAAATGGTAGTTTGATAGGGTCGTAATGTAAAGTTGGTAGTTGATGGAGATATATGATAATCCAATGATAGTTCATGAAAAAAAAAAAAAAAAAAAAAAAAGAGTAAACTATAATTTTATAATAGGCTTAGTCATCAGCTATGCTACGTGTGAATTCGATTGTGCATCTAATGGTTTCCGTCAAATGGCTTATGACATGAATCATTTTGGACATATACATTACCTCAAAGTCATCAACTATGCTACGTGTGAATCTTTGTGTGCATCTAATGTTTCTGTCAAATAGTTGATGATAGGAATCATTTTGAATAGATACCTTAATTACCCCAACAATATTTACAATGCTTTCAGTTTATTTACTACAACCGTAAATTCCATAGACCAATTAGATAATTTTCTTAATAATTAATCTAGTGGATGACATTATTATATCCAGTAATGAAAATGATAATGATGAACATTCCTACGTAACCATCTAATAGGCAGACTGATAGCTGAACCTTGAAAACGCTAACAGAATGTCTAAGCACTAACCCTATTTATGTGGAGGTAGAAGACGGGGGTAAATTTTGGATTTCTGTTACTATTTTTTTAACTACAAAAAAAAAAAAGTAATCCTATTAAGATTTATGAATTTGTCTTGCCTTCAAGAAAAAAATCATAGAAAATTTTCTTGTAAAAAAATGAATGGTGAAAATTTTCTCAAGTGAAGCTCAACTTCAGAGCATTTACCAGATAGGGTTGTGGGTACATTTCTAGATGCTTATGGTCCATAATTAGCCCCCCTTCTTTGAATGAAATGATTACTATATTTTCTTTAAATGTCACAATAATAAGAAGAATATGTCATTATAAGACAATTATTAAGGCAGGGGTGGTCCAGTTATTGGAGATCCTATACCCAATAATACTCCATGAACCCTAATCTATAAAATTTTGTATAATGAACCATTGGAATTCCACTTGTTGGAATCCTAATTCCTCAGCCCCATCAACAACTAAGCCATTAGGAGCCTAGAATCAATATTAATTCTTTCTAAAACTGGAACCATAATTTTGTATTGAACCTAAAAGCAATTGCTTTCACATGGTTCCCCACCCATAAATTATTCCAGGCACATAAACATCCATTGGCTCATACCAAGGTCCACTCAAAGACATATAATTTGCGGAATTCGAGCCGTTCGGTCAAAATAAATGGCCTAAATTGAGCCACGTCAACCCTCAAAGAAAAAGAAATTACGAAAGGAGAAGAGGTGGCTGACCACCTCCTTGGGGGTGAAGGCGTGGTTAGCCACCTTGCGAACCATCGGAGGTGGCCAAAACTGGTGGTTCAACCATTTAAGGGGTGATCAGATCACTCGTTTGCCTTTTATATTTTTTTGGCCGGACCTGTCCTTCCATAATATACTATTATCATTGAGTCAAATGGAGTTTAAAAAGGCACTGGGAGGTAGGTAGCTGTCACAATTCAAATCAATTTGGAGTACTGTCACCTGATTAATCAGAAATGACACCAATTATTGGGTGCTTAATTCTATGGCCTATCAAACCCAATTTCACCCACTAGAAAATGACATGCAGATACCACAGCAACCTCAAACCTAACATGCTGCATAGCATATTCTCAGGCTCACCAATCCCCTATAAGTTGCCACTTCCTGGTTCCTTGCAGAAGTTTGCAACTTGAAGTTTGAATTTTCCATCAAAATTAAATTAGTGTAGGGCCATGGAGCTCCATGAGTTGAATCTAATTTTTTATAAGGAATCAAAATTTTATTAAAGGAAGAGTCACAACCCGGTGGTTGGTACACAAAAAGTATATAAGAAAGAACCTAGCTAGAAAGATAAAAGATCAAGAAAAACATGAAAAAGCACATTAGGAAAGTCTAAGGCAGCTGCCCAAAGAAAACTGTATTGAAGAAGAAAAACTTTAGTTTCGCCACCGTTTTCAACATTCAGCAGTGTGAAAGATGGTGTCGTCTAACCTTTTCTGGTGGTCTTTGGAAGGAAAGGAATGATAAAAGCTTGGCCTCACTTCTATCTTGTTTAGGAGATTGGGGAAGCTTAATACTCACCTGACTCTTTTATGCTTACATGCAACCAAGTTAAAGTGATTTTTTTAAGTCATTGTACAAGCACAATATGATTCAAAAACATAATCACCACAAGGAAGCTCACAAATCAAGCAGTTATAATATCATTCAAAATCATAATACTTTAAACGACTTGGGTCAAATTGAAATGGATAGAGATGCACTGATAACTATAAAAGAAAACCAGAAAAAAGTGAAAAGAGTGGAGAGCAATAAAACTACATAAGTGCTTGTTCAAATCCAGTTCTGCCTTTGGATTTACAGCAAAGAAAACAATTAAATAAATGTTCTAAGGCATCCTATAAAGGGAAAGGCTAATCTTATACTGCTTTAGCATGTAAATAAGATTCACAAGTAATAGAGGCAACAATGATTTATAACAAGATTGCACAAAGAGCTTGGAGAACCTTCAACAGAGAAATATAATATAAGATAACCTTATAACTCAGTGCTGCTCGTTATCATACAGACGGGAAATACTTGTTTAGATTGAAGGGCAGTGAATAAAATTCCTCACTCCTTGTATCACCTTTGAAGGACCGGAACTTGTCCCACCAATGTTTACCTCTGTCTTTCCTGATTCCACCGTCCCTCCGATGCAGTGTGTTGTCCAGGAAATATGCCACGCAGCCCGCAACAAAAGCTTCTGATGAAAAAGGGACATTCACAATATCGTTGAACTGCCAAGGAAAGAAAGAAAGGCATTATTGTTAAATCACCACTTATTTCAAGATCTTAAGCTGATAAAAATGAAAAAATTTTATCATTTAATCAATACCAATATTTTAATGCTCCTCACGAGTTAACTCAAACTCCCCTTTAATAGACGATGCCCAACATGTGAAATATTTAATTGAAATAAAAGGTGAATGACAGAGACAACGTTCAAACTCGAAACCTCTGCTCTGATCACCACTTATCCCAAAAAATGGGTAAATTTAATATTTAATCAATACCAATACTTTTAACAATTATAAGAAAAGCTTAATAGGATCAAGATAGATTCAGGGTTGACATGTCATGCATACCCATCTTCCGCTTGTGTGGACTGGACCATAACCATTGACTACTGTGTACTCATTGAAGTACTGTGGCACAGACAAGCCCATGAAGATAGAGAAGCCCAAGATGAACTTCGTTCTGAAGCTGTTTAGGTTGCAGAACTGAAGAAAACTAAGGCCCCCCGCACCTGTGCATCCAAAATAAGAATAACTAAGAATGATAAAAATGATTCAGATGTCCACATGTCTTTTTTAACCTGTTAAATCAAGGAGACGTACCAACATAAGCAAAGAAAAGACAGTACAAGGCAGCAATAATAGGTGCTGGGATTGAAGCAAAGACTGCTCCAAATTTCCCTGTACAATGATGAACAATAGAATGATAACAGGAACAAAATGTTCAAAAAGGAAGGCCAATTGATAATAATATTCAATTTTCATATGGCTGAGAACATCTCATGCATCAAGAGCTTACCAAGAATGGAAAAGAAAATCATAAATCCAGCCGATATTTGCACTACCCTTCGACTGCCAACGCGAGTCAAGGCCAAGAGACCAGCATTCTCTCTGTACATCAGCCAAGCAAAGTCCTCAGTTTTTTGCTTAATTGGAATAGAATAGTCAAATAGCATGTAGGTTTCCCTATTAAGAGTCTTACACAGATACAGAGGATCCATTCCCAGTTCCAAACAACCCAGACAACAGGATGCCAATTCCCTGTGAGCAAAAATAATTAATACACAATAAGAATCTGATTCTCACTTGAAATTGAACTTCACAAGACTTCCATAATGGTATTGAACATAGTTATATTTGACCTACAGGGTCATTATGATTCCTAATGAAAAGTCACATGGCCAAGTTCTAGAATTATTTGTAAACTTCAGAAACCAACCCACAGACCAAATGAGTAATACGACAACTGTCTAACCATTGCACGTATATTTTTCTTTTGATTTCAAGTTTTCAACCATTTATTATTGAGGGTGTTCATCTTTTTCAACCAAATCTTTTTTCATTAAAAGAATAGTTTACAGGCTGAGGTTTGAACATGATAGGAACATAAAGGGGATGAAGGGAAAGGATCAAAATACACAGCCCCCCTCCCCCCCAGGTGCAATTTTCTGTTTCTTCTCTTGTTCTTCTTATGCATTTGTATTCTCTCTTCTTCTTCCTTATATGTGCATGTGCCTGTGCGAGATCAGAAAATGCCACTCTTTTCTTTTTGTGTGTGTGTGGTGGTGGTGGTGGTGGTGGGTGGTGGGGATTTGTAGCACATGGAATAAAAGTGATAGGTTAAAAGCACTATATTTAAACCACTTTCTCTTATTTATTTCAAAAATAGAAGTTAAGCTGGAAATTATCCAAATCATGATAGATGCAAAAGAACAGTTAGAACCTCAATTTTGCATCATTAAGTTTGTCAGATTACTTAAATATGATAGGACAAGCCTTTATAATTACCTGCCAACCAACTCCACGGCTGTGAATGGAAGGTGGCAACATAGTCGCACTTGCATACCTTGATACCGCAATGAAAGCACCAGTGGACTGCTCAAATCATTGGAGTTATATAAGAAATTAGCCAACTCAAAGAGATCAAATAACATTAACATCATCAGAGACAAGCATTCAGATAATGAAATATTAGTTTGAAATAAGAACCTTTGACTCTTAATAGAAGAACATTATACTGCTTAATCAAAGGTTTAAATTGTCCACTCATGCACAACTATGACATAAGAAATGGTTAATGGAATTCAAATGGAAGTCATAAGAAATAACTGCAAGAGTACAAATAAATTACCAGTGCTGCCATTAACAACATTAATGAAATCATGCATTTTCGACTTAGTTTGAAGCATTCCAAAGAAGAAAACAAAGTAAAAAGGCACACCTCTACAAGAGCAACAAAAGAAGCCATCATCATGGCAAAGGCTTCACCAGCATCAAATGAAGGAGTTCCCCATTGAAAGGGATAAGGAACTCTTATCCTGCAAACTCATATTCCAAGAATTAATTCTCCCTCACTCATGTCAAGTATCAAACCCAAATACTAATTTATGTTTGTAGATAAGTAAACATAATAGTGAAGCAATCTTGAGGTTTTAATCAAACTACATCCTACTAGCACTAAATTACACAATCCAATACATACTTTAACGAACAGGAAAGTCGTGAAAATAGAGGATTAATATCCATAAACAGCTTGCCTTACAAATTCATGATTATGGAAAGGTATTTCTATGGACTATTGTAAATAAAACAGTCATACAGAGTCCATATCTAGGCATTGTATTTTGTGACTCCATAATCAAATCGACTGTTATCACAGGAGAAATGTTGAAATGAAAATTTCTATAATGAAACAAATTATACTTACCATGGAGCACCGGCTATAAGTCCAGCACGGTCAGTGCGACAGCTTATTTGTGTTTTTGGAGCTGCACCATTATATGCCCCACCTACAGTAAGTAGGTGAGCATATATCCAAACAATCACCACTGAGAAAATTACTGCGAAACGGTCAAAGATATTTTTTCCTGAATGTAGCACATGGGGCATATACTGCAAAAATAGTAAGCAATAACAATCTTAGCCTAGCAATAACCATTACTCTGTAAACTTACAGATATAATTCATAGAAGGCAAGAAACTACAGTACATAATAAATTAAAAACTGTACGAACTGGATGTGTAACACATTAAAGATCAGTACCTGTGAAATAAAAACTAAAATAAGAAGCTCTGGCAGTCCAATCTCCACACATTTCGCAACCTAGAGATTCATGGCAAGAGTTAGCATCCAAAAGTACCAAAATATCTAGTGTAAGAGACTGCACATTGCAGCAAAAGAAAACTAACCCCAGGAAAACCAAACTCATAAAGCCCAAATCCAGTTAATGCTACCAAAGGAACAGCTGAAAGTGGACTTAAGAACCTGAGGAAATGGAACACCAAACCAAACGACTTTTCAGATTGTAATAAGAAAAAATCACCATAGAGTATTCAGTTATTTGTGTTTGATGCAGTCTCTTTTGGAGAAAATGCTGAAATGCGTCAGTATGAAGCTGATGAGCTTAAATAATCTCTATTTCAGAAATCAAATTGATTTGGTGTACCTAAATTAAAATTAGCATTAACCAACAAAAATTTATCCATGGAAAATGACATGGTTCAATGCGCCATTTTACATAATGCTCTCATATGAGGTCCAAGCAAACAGAACCCAGCTAATTAAAATTATATACCAAGGGAGAAAAGGGAAAACAATCCCCAAGTTGACTAAGGATTGTTTCATTTAATATATCTGTATAGGTTCTGAACTAACCTTGTAACATTGCGCCAAAGGCCACTGAATCCTAAGACAATCTGAAGAGTTGAAGCAACAATAAGAGCACCCTGGATTGCCCGCATTGTCCTCTTAAATTTCTGTATAGGCATCAAGACATGGTGACATGGTTACAACCAAGCTGGTGCAAACATCAATTAGATTTATGTGAAAGTTTGAAAGCATGATATTCATCTTCCTCTTTATTTTTTATTTTTTTCCAAATGATTACAGTAAGACATGATAAGCATTTAGAGTTTAGGCATTGATTGCATGCCTGTCCAACTGAAGGGAAACTGAAGACACATTATTTCCAGCAATATCCTATGCTGGGCACTAGTTATGTGCCATACTTGCACTAAACATGTACACCATATTTACAAGCAATTCAGCCAATTATACAACAAATACCAAACATTATAGAATTGGTTTGAGATCACAAAACCTCTATAGGGTCTTGGACATTGCTGAATCGACCAGAAAGGATAATTGAAATTGTGGTCGGTACAAAGGTATATGACCCTCCAATGACAGCAGGCAGTCGAGACCCAAACAATGTCTGCGTCAATGTGTTCAAACCAGCGACAAAGAGTAGGGTTTGGATCACCTTGGCCTTCTCCTCCTACAACAACGGCACATGCGGTTTAAGTCATAATCATACCCTTAAAGAAAATTTCAATATTTAATTGAAATCAACATCTAAAAAAAAATCCAAATGCTTACATTTCCACCTCCCATTTGGGGAACCAGAGCAGTGGGGATGAGAACTGTCGTGCCAAGCATCACAAGATAGTGTTGAAATCCAAGAATGATGGCTTCAGCTGCATCATGCCCAAAACAGCATAGTCTTTTAATGATTTACAAATGAAAGCAACGAAAAAAATTGAAACCAAAGGCACCAAAGTAATTTAAAAAATAAATAAATTACCCAACCTTTAAGCTATTACAATATAACTGAACTAAAATGATTCTGAGTAGATCAAAATCACTAATGATGGTTAGGGCAGCCATCCCCAAGTGGTCAGAAAGAGGTATTCTTGTGTTGAGATGAGCCGTAAAATGAGAGCCTAACAGAACCAGGGGAGAATAACGAAAACGATAAAAATAAAAAATAAAAAATTCTAAAAAAAAAAAAGTAGAAAATTTTTTCTTAAAAGGGAATTCAAAATTAACAAAATAAAAAAGGAACCAAAATGGCTGCAACCAACTTCGAAATAGACATGTTACATGTAGTATGGAACCTGGTGACGGAACCCTCCAGAGTTCCCGAAACAGTAAAGTTAGCATCAACAAAAGCAAATTTTAAAAAAAAAAAAAACAATAATCAATCACTGAAAATTTCCCACGAAAAAAGCTACACAAGTTCAGTGAAAAGCAATTCTTTTCTTCTTCTTATTTTCCTTTTTAACAAGATCAGAATTTGTCAGTACAACAAAGAGGTTTGTTCCAAAATATTAAAGAAATTTACTTTTTTGAAAAGAGAGGGGTATCTGCCAAAGAGAAAGAGAGACCAGAAAAGATGCTTTGAACGGATAAACACAGAGATAACGTATCCGAAATCAAAGCAACTTATTATAACAAAACCTGCCTTAAATATACCAGGTAGATTCAGAAGAATCAGAGTTAGAAACTAAGACCCACAATGAATAATCTAGCACTAACTTTCCAAAAGGAACTACAATTCAGAATCCAAGTTAAAAAGGAAAGCACAAAACAAAAAAGTGCAAAAGAAAGAAACTTGTGGATGAAAGAGAGATACTCACGCCATGGAGGTGGGCTGGTAATGCAGTAAGAAATGTTGGGTAGCTGATCCTTTGGCGGGTGTGGCTGTGGCTCATCTGATTTTGCTCCTCCTCCTCCTGCCATTGATCTCTCTCTTTCTAGAACTTTCTCTCTCTAAAACTCTCTAGGAAACAAAAATAACAAGAACCAAGTTACTACAGAAAAGCTGTATGAAACCCAAATCTAACCAAAACCCAGATCTTAAATCCTGCAGAAACCCAGTTAGATGAGCTTGGAATGGAGAACACAAAACAAAACACTCAATAATATGAGGACCCGAAAGAGTGAACCTTTCACATGGAAACCCACTAATATAGAGAACTAGAGAATAACAGAGATGTGGGAACTGTTCAAGGAAAAAGAAAATGGCAGTGGAAAATGATAAGAGTGTAAACTAGAGATCTCGAGATAGAGTGAAAGTAATAGTTGTAGTAATTAAAGAAAACTTAATAATGGGGAATGAGAAAGGGAAGAAAAAGGTACCTTTTCAACAATGTTTCTGAAGCAAAATCAAGTGCCCAAAGCTTTTTTTAAAGTGAATAAATCTGTATGTCCTACTCCTACCCCACTCCAAAAATGTCACTAAAAGTATGGAATGCTGTTCAAATAAAAAGATAAAAAGAAGAGCCTTTTTGAGCAAAGAAATCCCTTCGAATGGTGTTAAGGGGTATTTTGAATGTGGGCAGGTGAAGATTTAATATGAATGATATAAAGGAAGATGAATGCAACTAAGGGCCTGTTTGCACCAGTTTCCTTTTAAAAATAACGACTTTTTGAAAAAATTTGGACCAGAAGCAAGGGTTGAAAATCATCTCCCTCCCCATTTTTTTTTCTAAAACACGTTTTTGAGACAATGACTTTCACAACAATTGCTTTACAAATTAAGAGCATTCTCAATGAACTCTTAATTATTTAGTTAAAATTTGGCTGAAAAACTCGCTAAAAGTATCAAATAATAAATTCTATAAATTTTACTCCATTCTATTTAAATATAATTTTTATTCTATCTTCATTTATCTTTTATTTTCAAAAGCACTTCACAAAGTTATAAACCCATAGAAGGTTGGGAGAGATAAAGTGTGAGGAAAATATAAAAACATAAAAAATAGGGTAAAGAAATTATTTTGTTCTCCAAATGTAGGGAGAAGTTTGTCGAGCCTTAAAATGGAGAGGGGAATAGAAATATTGATGAGGTTGCTTTTTGTAGAATTTAACCAAAATTTAACTAAAAGTGAATTTTAAAGAGCTTAGGATACTTTAAGGTAACAATCTATATTCACTAAGTAATTAAATGTATCTATTAATTGCTTGTTTGGGAAGACAATTCTTCTCAACTTTTTTTTTTTTTTCTTCTTCTTCTTTTAGGTTGATTTAACACCACTAACACTCAATTCAACTCAAAAATTTTCAACCAAACTAATAAAAAACATTAAATAAAAATTTTAAAAATCAACAAAATTTTTAAAAAAATTAAAAATATATGATTTTTAAAATTATATATATATAGGAGTGGTGGTCTGACCACCCCTAAAAGTCTCGGGATGACCGATCCACCCCTAAGAGGATGGATCAGCCAACCCCAAAACCAGCTCGGCCACCCCCAGTCGGTAGTTGGGGGTGGCTCAACTAGTTTTGAGGGTAATCGATACACCATTTTGGGGGTGGAGCGGCCACCCCAAACAGCTACGAGCCACCTCTCCATCCGTGGCCACCCCTGAGTGGTTTTTCAAGGTGGCCGAGCCACCCAAAACAGATGTTGGGGGTGGCCGAGGGGTGGTTCAAAACCACCCCAAATTGTTTTTTCTTTTTTCTTTTTTGTAATATATATGTTTTTTTTATTTTTTAAATATATTTTTTATTATTATATTTTATAGTTTTCAAACAATCCAAATATAATCTCAACTCTTTTTTTTTTTTTTTTCAATATTTGCAATTTTGAATTAAGTTAAGCAACATAATAAAAAAATAAAAATCACAAACCCAAACTATTATTGCGATAAAAGTTGTAATGCTCGATTTTTTTTTTTTTTTTTTTTTGGCAAAAACTGGCATTTTGAACATGACTGTCAAACTTTTTACCTTGGAAAGAGTTGTACCAAAAACTTTTTACTAAGCAAATGATTTTCATTTAAACAATTCATAACTTTTTACCTTTAAAAAAGTTGTCCCAAAAACCTTTGCTAAACCAAATGAGTAAAAATAGTTGAATTGTACCAAAAACACTCCCACAGTTTCTCTCTCTCTCTCTCTCTGTGTAACATGAAGTCAGTCTATATCACACACTTGGCATTTCATATTCTGTTAATGCAAGAGACAGAAGAGGTTGATCTTGACAAGGCAAGAATTGCTAATCGGCTCCAGACGACGACGTTTGAACCAGCCGGACAGAGTTTGCCTTGGCAACATCACTTTCTCTATTTCCATCTTCCCGATAAGGACCATCTATCTCTTTACTCGAAATGCCATTAATACCCTCTTATTGATAATTAATTACACTACTGTATGCCGAACAACCTCAATAATTGAGTGGAGGTGCATTTTGGAAATTATGTAGACGATGATCACGTGCGGGCTGTACCAGAGGATTATCGGGTCGCCCAAAAAGCCCCAAAAGGGTAGCCAATGGTGGGAAAAAAGGACAGCCGACAAATTCTCTTATCCCTAGAGTCAAGCAACTCGTCCAATCACTGGGCTTCTGTTCCTTGACCAGAATTTCCCAGTTACAACTGGCATTCGTCAAAAGGTTTTCTTTTTTTTCTTTTTTTTTTTCTTTTGCAATCTACAGGATATAAACCCTAAAAATAATTGCAATCTAGGGTTGTTGATTTGAACTACTCTAACATTAATTATTGATGCTATCAGTATGTTAATTAAAGCTCTTCTTTTTTCTTTTTTTCCTTTTTGACATCAATATATTTTTACCAAAAAGAAAATATTGATAATTGTTTTTTGAAAAAATATTTTAATGTTATATAAAGGTTAAAAATAAATAAATGTTTTAGTGTAATATAAAAGTGATAAGTGGCTTTTTTTTTTTTTTTTTTTGGGCGAAGTCTACGTCAGAAAAGTATTTTGTGTTTTAAATTGTTTTTTTAATGATTTTGAGAAAGAAAGAAAAAAACTAAATTCGGTAAGGGCGATGTGTAAATCAAGTTTTTTACACCCTCAAAAAAAAAAAAAAGCTTATACGCTAGCATCCTATATTGTTGACCATACACCGAGACTCCATTCGAAAATGATTGATACGCAAAGAAAAATAAAAAGAGTTTGTTAGATGTATTAACAATGATCACTCAAGACGCTTAAGTTAGTGTATAAAGTTTAGTGAGGTTGAACAAAATATTAGTGAGTGAATGAATGAAGGGGATGCAATATGTTGGCGCACATTCTTTAACTAGATGGGTCGTTTATCACTTTGTGTTTGAAAGCATTTCTAATTGATCTTTCATTCTTACTTATATTCGGATCAAAAATGGGAAAAACTCTTCCTTGTAACCCCTTTCGTGATTTGAAAAAAAGAAAGAAAGAGATCGTACATGAAAGTGTTTTCTCGCCTTTTTTTATTGATAGGGTATGCGCCTACCTAAGGGAATCATAATGGATCTTCTGTCCTTTTATAGTTGCCGGTAGGAACGGAGCCAAAAACTATTATAGGTGGAGGCCAGGAGCCAAAAAAATTTATTGTTAAGGGCCAGTTAGCTAATTTTTTTTTTTTTTAACCTAACGGAGGTGCAAGTAGGAACAAGATCCTCTCCATTTCGGTTAAAATGAAGAGTATCTATTTAGTGTAAAATGAAGGGTAATATTGTCTTAACATTAAAGTTTAAAGACAAAATTTACAATATTACCTCTTATTTTACACTAAATTGATGCTCTCAATTTCAAATGAAATTGAGAGGATCCTATTCTTATTAAGTTGGTATTTTTCCGTAAGTTATGTATCATTTATGATAGGATTTGAACCTCAAGTGGGAAAAAATAAAAATATGCAAACTTAAGCACTAATAAAGTATTGGGTTAAATACCTAATATCCCTTTAGGGTTTCATTTCTTTATTTTTTCCTTCTTAATGTTTGATTTTTATCACATGAGGTACCTGTGGTTTTGATAAAGACCAAATTGGTCATTCTGTCAATTTACCGTTAGTTGACATAACGGAAGTCCATGTCACTGACACGGGAACCAATTAAAATTCGACACTTGGCATAAGTAGCCATGTCATCAGTTAAATTTTTTATTTAAAAAAATTAAAAAATATATATATTTTTTCAAAAAAAAAAAAAAAGAGAAAAAAATCGAGGTGGCCATAGCCACCCCAAAATTTTTTTTTTCCTTTTTTTTTTTTTTTTAGAAAAAATAAAAAATTTATTTAGGTGGCCACGTCACATGGCCACTTATGCCAAGTGTCAAATTTTAATTGGTTCATGTGTCAATAACATGGACTTCCGTTAAGTCAACTAACGGTCAATAGACGAAATGACCAATTTGGTCTTTATCAAAACCACAGGTACTTCCCATAATAAAAATCAAACTCTAAGGGAAAAATATAAAGAAATGAAACCCTATGGGGTATTAAGTATTTAACCATAAAAATGTTTCTGTTCTTAATAATTGAGGGGGGACCATGGCCTATACCAGTCTCCCCCTCCCACATTCCTTGATTACCGGGGAAGTTATATAACATGACATCAATGATGGAACTAATTTTAATAAACTAAGAGAGGCCATGGCTCCCACTGGTTTTCAATTTTTCTTTTAAATTTTTGCTTATAAAGTTGAATATATATGTGTTTTTAAGCTTAAAAATTACGCTTAACTCAACTCTTATTAACAATATGTTTGACTTCTCGTTCATGCTTTAACCCTTTCAAATAAAAATCTCGATTCCATGATAGCCTTGAGGGACTGAATAGATGTAAGATAAACATCACATTCTTTGTTTATTGTTCATCACCTCTAGAATACCATTTCGATTGGGTGGAAATTAAAGTTTTGTTTTATATTATTTTTGTTCAAATCATAGGAGGAGCATGTGGCCCAAAAGAAACAATGTGATGAATTGGAAGAACACCCGCGAAGAAAAAAGTCGGTGGGAAATAGTCAAAGAATCGAGTAAGCTTCCAAAGGCCGTTGCAATCGGTGATTAAAATCTGCGAACGCATGCTGTCGGATTTTGACGTTTGCAAGCGCTGAGAAGACAGGTGGACAGCCTTTTTGACGTATATAAGAGCAACCTTCGCCGGATTTTGTGAACTACACTCACCGAGGATATATATATATATATAATACTTAAAATTATATTTTTATTGGGAAAAATATAAAAAAGCCCCCCAAACTACCAGTCGTTTTTGATTTAGCTCCCTAATGTTCCAAAAGTGATAAAGTAGCCCCCCAAATACCAAACTACTGCATTTTGACCACTCCATTAGTTAAAACCGTCAGTTTGGACGGAAACTGCAAAACGACGTCGTTTTGTTATGGATAAGTTACTACAATGCCCTTTTATGAAAAAAAAAAAATTTGGAAAAAATATAAAAAAGCCCCCCAAACTACCAGCCGTTTTCATTTTAGCCCCCTAATATTCAGAAAGTGATAAAGTAGCCCTCCAACAAAATGACGTCGTTTTGCAGTTTCCGTCAAAACTAACGGTTTTGACTAACAGAGTGGCCAAAATTCAATAATTTAGTAGTTTGGGGGGCTACTTTATCACTTTTGAAACATTAGGGGGCTAAATCGAAAACGGTTGGTAGTTTGGGGGGCTTTTTTATATTTTTCCCATTTTTATTTTTTATAATTATTTTAAAATACTAATATTATAGTCTTTATCAAATATTGTTAAAAATAATAGAGAATAATTGAAAGGGTCACGGCAACATTATTATAGAATAATTATAAGATAAAAATGTTGTACATAGAATTATCTCTTCTCATTATATATCATTATTTTTGTGCTAGTTGCTTTAATTAAGAAAAATAAAGAAATATGTTTACGTGGGTTTTTGCACGGTCGGGTTGCTCGATAGGCACTTATAAAATGTTACGGTTCTTTAGTTTATTTTATTTGGATTTGTCTTTATTTTTATGTACGAATCTTGATGAGTCAATTTTAGTTTATATTTCATCACCAGCCTTAGTTTGTATTTAAATAAGAAACGCTAACTTAGCCTTAACTCTCTTACGTAATATGTAATGAATCATTTATTTAAAGGGGTTATGTTATGAATAAATGCATAAAAAGAATTAATCTCAAACTTTATGTTTGAAAATGTTTTAAGTCCTATTCAACGAATCTCAAGAGTTTAAGTCCTCTCAAAACGTAATCATATATCGCGTCTTGCGTGTTTGTGAAAACATTCACTTAACATAAAACAAGAAGAAAAATAATCAAAGTGACATCGGCATAGACGGCGGGAGTGAGAATAGTTGCTTAATAAAGTAGATTCTTAATTATTAATGTCCGCATATGTGAAAATGGGAATGGCAGTTGGTGATGCATTGGATTGAAAACTTTTAAGGATAGGTTAGATTGAATTGCAAGTAAAGTGATTGTGAATCATTGAATAAGACATCAGTTTATTGTTATTGAAAGGCATGCAAGGACAACGAATAAATTAATTATAGATTGACCCATTTAAACAAGATATCATCATGTTCCCTTATATTTCTTTCACCCACATGACACCCCCAAATCATGCTCTATTGAAATATTAGCCTAGAGGCATTGATTGGTCCATAGGACAAAATTGTCAAAATTTGAAATCTAAAAGAAAAGTAATTGAGCCCTTGGGAAAATATATTATTATTGGGGAGGAGCTGCTTAAGTTTGTCATTTTCTTAGGTAATCAGTAGATTTCCCTGTCAACTTTTGTGGACTCTCAAGGGCATATGTCAACATCTTATTGGTGGGTGCCAAAAGTATTTAATCAAATCACCTAACTTTAGTCAAGAGATTATGCAGAAGAAAAGGGTGTCTAGGGTTTGGCAAAACTATAGTATAAAAATGAATGAAAGGTTAGATATGAGAAGGGGAAATGAATAAATGAGAGAATGGATTAATTTTAGAAAAAAGTGTATAAAGGAAACAAAAAAGGGACAGAACATGGGGGTGTTGCTTTCAATTCTTTAGATGGTACTCATGCGATCATGCCACCCAACCCTTCACTATGCAGGGACCACGGCTTGGCAAATTCTTGTGCCTTGTTTGGGGCTCTCTTTTTCTCTCAAACAAAAGCACTTTCTCTTTTATTCTCTTGCCTTCTTTTTTTTTTTTTTCTTTTGTCTTGGCTTCATTTCTTGCATTCTTAAGTTGGAGAGATGTGGTTGCTAGCTACTCTCTCTCTCTCAAATACAAGCATGCCACACATGCACGTACGTGCCCACAAAGATTGGACAAAGGTGGTTGCTCTATCTATTTCCCAACATGAACAGCTTGTAGCTATTATAAATAAATAAATTTTTGTCCACTAAAATATATATTATAAATAAATAAATAAATTTTTGTCCACTTAAATATATATTATAAATAAATAAATAAATTTTTGTCCAATTATATATATATATATATATATAACACTTAGATATGTAATACAATAACACATGGTATATATAATTTAGAGAAATACTTGGGTACAGGAGCCTCATTCGAATGAGACAACTCATGTTCGAACAAGCCACTTAAAGCGCCACGTTGGATTAAATAAATTCCCTTCGAACGGAACATGGTACATTCGCATGGGGATGTTTTTACATGTGAATCAAATGTATCCAAAACTGTATTTGATTTTCTGTAAGCTTGTATTTGGTTTTCTTTTCCTGTTACTTCTGTAATCTCTTTGTTGTATGAAGGAAGGTTTGTTTAAAAAAAAAAAAAAAAAACAATGTATCCAAGACGTTGTAAGAAAATGAATTGGGGCTTTCAAAGCCCTAGAGAAAACCCTAATTTCTTGAATTTTCAGTCATCTTCCAACAGCCAAAAAGAGAAAAAAGATAGGAAAGCAGAAAGGGGAGAGCTTTTGTGGGTTTGGAAGCAAATTCAAGTTTCAATAAAGTAAAGATACTCACTTTTTTTTCTTTTTTTTCTTTTGTGTGTGTGTGTGTGTTAGGGCCGGTTTCAGTGTGCGTTTGAGGGGTCTAAAAGTGCGTTTAACACTCAAAAAATCCGTTTGAATAAAAAAGTACTCGTTTGATAGAAAAAAAATTGAAAGTACTTTTAAATGTCCAAAAAACCTAAAAATAGCCGAAACGCACTTTCAGCAAAAGCGTAAAAATGAAGCTTTTGTTAAAAAAAAAAAAAAAAACGTTTTTTTAACTTAGAAACTCTATTTTTCAAACACGATCCCAAATATATTATTAGTGTGTATAGAAATTGTATTTATGTAGGTTGTATTTTCGTGTGAGTTTAGGGCCGTTAAAGTAGGAAATGGAGAAAATGAGGGGTTTTCACAAGCTTTGGGAAAAAGGATGAAACTTTTGGGGGACTTGTCCTATTATTTATTTATTATGTTATATGAATAACAATTATATTCCAAGGTCTCTAGATTCGTATATATTATAGAAAATATTATAAAGGTAAGCAAAGCACAAGATAAAAAGTGGTTTTGGGATTTTCAAAAAACCCCTGTTGTTATTCTATTTCACTCAAAACATTATGCTACTTCAAGCATCGGAGTTGTCCTTGTCCCTGGGAATCGGCGAACTCGTTTACTATCTTTTTTATTTTGCAGGTAATCCATTGTCGATCCGGCCATATGAAAAATTGATTCAACAATAATTAAACTATAATATACATAAAAAAGAAATTCTGCATGAAAAATACTCTAATTTGGCCAAACTCAAATACTCTTATCAGCATTATAAATTTATAATTATTTATATTGCACATCACCATTTCTAGATTTTTATTTTATTTATTGGTTTTTTATGATACATTTAGATATTAATGTCAATTTAATATGAATTATGAACTAAGCATAAATTAAATACTGAGTTAATAGTATGTAGTATGATCTCCTGGCTTACACTCAGCAAAGATCTGCTTTTTATTTTTATTTTTATTATTTTTATTTGTTTATATTTTTTATTTTTATACTAATTACTACTTTGCTTGAAAGTATGACAACAACATAAGAAGAAGATATTATATCGCTTATTCTAAATTAGTCTGTTTTTGGCAAATATCTCACAAATTTTTTTAAAGTAACATAAGTATGTCATAAAATTGGAACATGGTAAGGAAATAATAGGACACCTAT